>NW_012109807.1:691414-693888 GCF_000951045.1 Mandrillus leucophaeus | reverse complement strand
AACACTGCATGTTCTCACTCATAAGTGGGAGTTGAACAATGAGAACACATGGACACAGGGAGGGGGTGGGGGTGGGGTGAAAGGGGAGGGAAAGCATTAGAACAAATACCTAATGCAAGTAGGGTTTAAAACCTAGATGATGGGTTGACAGGTGCAGCAAACCACCATGGCACATGTATACTTATGTAACAAACCTGCACGTTCAGCACATGTATCCTAGAATTTAAAGTAAATAATTAAAAAAAAAAAAAAAGAGAAAGTGCATTTAGTCAAAAGAATGGTTGCTATAGTAGATGAACAGTTCAGACATTATAAGAAGTATGTGAAAAAAGCAAACTGAGGCTTTCCATATTTTCAAAACTTTTCATTAAACTTGTCTGACTATAAGAAAAAAATAATAATATAATACCTTGCATTTTTGTAAAAAATTTTGTAAACTGTACAGATTTGGAGATGGATTCAGGCCTCCCTGTGGACAAGGGTGGCATATGGTGGAGATGTTCCCAGCAGAAGTCTTTGATCATTGTGTTCATGTTATTAGACTCAAAAAGTACCTTTCCATTCACCTGGTGAATGTATAATACCACCTTAAACTTAAACTATGAAAATGTCTAAGCACGGTGGCTCATACCTGTAATTCCAGCTCTTTGGGTGGCTAAGGCAGAAGGATTTTCAGAGGCTAGGAGTTCAAGACCAGCCTGGGCAACACAGCGAGATCCAGTCTCTACAAAAAGTAAAAAAAAATGAGTTGGGTGTGGTTGCATGTGCCTATAGTCCTAGCTACTTGGGAAGATGAGGCAGGAGGATTCCTTGAGCTCAGGAGTTCAAGGCTGCTGTGAGCTAGGTGACAGAACGAGACCCTGTTTCTAAAAAATAAAAATAAATACATTGTGAATTCTTTCTCAGATTTTAAAGTACTTTTACCTTAACTGACATTAGTTTATAAAACATTACAATATTCTTGTAAAGGGGTAGTAATTTTTCTTCTTCATATTTCTCAACCTGAAAACAGAAAAGTAATGAGAGTTCCTTGAAATTTCACCGCAAATAATTGGCAAAGGTAGAAGGGGAAAAACCCGAAAAAAAGCAAACAAAAATTCCTTTCCACCAGATCACATTGCTTACCAATTCTTAATAGCATCACTGAAATTCCTTCCAATCTGAATTCAACTCTATACATATGGAGAGCTTTAAAAAATCAAGACACATTTCTTACTAAATTTTAAAATTTCCTCAGTGCAAGGAATTACAAAGCTAAATATTTCAGCTCATTTTTCATTCAGTGAGTAATAAAAGTAGAAATATGACAAATTGATATAATCAAGCCATTGACTCAAAAATAAGACTTCTCTTGCCTTTCAGCTTCTACAGAGGGCATGTGCCCCTTCAGTTACCCTTCGGCACCTAGGTAAGCAAGAGTTTAGTGCAAGTAAATAGCTTTCTTTCTGTTAAAATAGTGTTTATCTTACATTTCAAGCTGCAGCATAATACGTTGGTTATATTTACAACAATAATCCTTTTAGAGATTCTGGCTTAATTTTTTTTTTTCTTAGCATTGGAAAGGTCTTCAAGAGCAGTTAAATACTTATTCCTCATTTGCATGAGGAAGAACTATCACTTCAGAGGGAATGCATGCTTTCATTCACTAATCCATCCATTCTTGTATCGGTGGAGTGCCTACCATGTGTTCCAGGCACTGGGGGATACAGCTGCAGGGGTGAAAATCACGTACCCTCACAAGTTTCACGCCCTACCTTCTAGCTGGGTGAGAGAGACAATAAATACAATGAATAACTATACTCCAAGAAGGCATCAATACTTTGAAGAAAAATGAAATGATGAAGGAGGATCAACCCTGGAGGCTGCCAATTAAATAAATAATGTGATCCAGGAAAGCCTCATTGAGAAGGGAACATTCTAACACATTCTTTTTGTTGTTGTTTTTTGTTTGTTTGTTTGTTTGTTTAGATGGAGTCTCACTCTGTTGCCCTTGCTGGAGTGCAGTGGCACGATCTCAGCTCACTGCAACCTCTGCCTCCTGGGTTCAAGTCATCCTCCTGTCTCAGCCTCTCAAGTAGCTGGGACTACAAGCATGCGCCACCATGCCCGGGTAATTTTTGTATTTTTAGCAGAGACGGGGTTTCACCATGTTGACCAGGCTGATCTCAAACTCTGACCTCGTGATCTGCCTGCCTCGGCCTCCCAAAGTGCTGGGATTACTGACGTGTGCCACCTTGCCCGGCCTTGAACACATTCTTGAGGGAATAAACTGGCCACATGAATATCTGAGGCCAGATGTGAATATCTGTGGTAAGGGGAACTCAGAAAGAGGGAGAGGAGAGAGCAAAAGCCCTGCAGAGAAGCATGTCTGACATATTTCAGAAACAGAACAATAACAACAACAAAAAAAAACGAGCATGGCTGGAGCAGAGTGAGTAAGGCCGTCCTGGTAGGAGATGAGGTTGGAGGGTAAG
>NW_012109807.1:686825-689570 GCF_000951045.1 Mandrillus leucophaeus | reverse complement strand
CCACTGCACTCCAGCCTGGGCAACAGAGCAAGACTCTGCCCCAAAAACTAACAAACAAACAAAAAAGGAATAGGTACTATGCTGAACAGTAGATCTCTAGACATTATTATTATTCATCTTGCAAACTTATACTTGGTGAACAACTTCCCACATCCTCCTCCACCAGCCTCTGCAACCACCATTCTATTCTGTGTTTCTATGAGTTTCACTATAATTTTAAAAATAATTATAATAAGTATTGGTGAGAATGTGGAGAAATTGGAATCCTTGTGCACTGTTGGGAGTGTAAAACATGCCACTGCTGTGGAGAACAGTATGGGGGTTTCTAAAAAGTTAAAAAGAAAACTAATAGATGATCCAGCAACCCCATTTCTGAGTATATAAAAAGTAAAGTAAAATTAGTATGTTGAAGAGATATCTGAACTCTCATGTTCATTGCAGAATTATTCACAGTAGCCAAAATATGGAAACAATTTAATTGTTCATCATTGGATGAATAAAGAAAATACCATGTTTTATTGTGCTTCACAGACACTGCATTTTTTTTTTTTTTGCAAATTCAAAGTGTGGCAACCCTGAATCTAGCAAGTCTATGCACATCATATTCCAAAGGCATATGACCACTTCTTGAATCTGTGTCACATGTAGTAAGTATTTCTTACAATATTTCAAACTTTTTTATTATTATTATGTCTGTTATAGTGATTTGTGATCAGTGTTACTATTGTAATTGTTTTGGAGTGCCATGAGTCTCACCATATAAGATGGCAAATTCAATTGATAGATATTGTACGTTTTCTGAATGTTTCAACAATAGGCTGTTCCCTCATCTCTCTCCCTCTCCTTGGGCCTCGCTATTCTCTGAGACACAACAAGATTGAAATTAGGTTAATTCATAACCCTACAATGACCTCTAAGTGTTTAAGTGAAAGGAAGAGTCGCACATCTCTCACTTTAAATCAAAAGCTACAAATGATTAAGCTTAGTGAGGAAGGCATGTTGAAAGTCAATATAGGCCAAGAGCTTGGCATTTTGTACCAAATAGCTCGCCAAGTTGTGAATGCAAAGGAAAAGTTCTCGAAGAAAGTTAAAAGTGCTGCTCCAGTGATCCCAGGAATGATAAGAAAGCAAACAGACTTATTGCTGATCTGGAGAAAGTCTTAGTGATCTGGATAGATCAAATCAGACGTACGATTCCCTTAAGCCAAAGCCGAAGCCTTTTCAACTGTATGAAGGCTGAGAGAGGGTAAGAAGCTGCATAGGGGAACTTTAAAGCTAGCAGCTGTTGGTTCATGAGAGTTAAGGAAAGAAGCCATCTCCATAAAAATGCAAGGTAAAGCAGCAAGTGCTGATGTAGAAGCTGCAAGAAGTTATCCAGAAGATCTAGCTAAGATCACTGATGAAGGTGGTTACACAAAACAGCCTTATATTGGAAGAAGATGTCATCTAGAATTTTCAGAGACAGAGAAAAGAGGTCAATGCCTGGCTTCAAAGCTTCAAAAGACAGACTGATTCTCTTGTTAGGGGCTAATTGCCTTTAAGTTGAAGCCATCTCATTTACCATTCTAAAAATCCTAGGGCCCTTAAGAATTATGCTAAATCTACTCTGCCTATGCTCTGTAAGTGGAACAACAAAACCTGGATGACAGCACATCTCTTTACAGCATGGTTTACGGAATATTTTGAGCTCACAGTCGAGACCTACTGCTCAGAAAAAAAAAAAAAAGATTATTTTCAAGATATTGACAGTCCACCTCATTGACAATGTACCTGGTCCCCCAAAAGTTCTAATGGAGATGTACAAGGAGATTAATGTTGTTTCCATGCCTGCTAACACAGAGTCCATTCTGCAGCCCATGGATCAAGGAATAATTTTGAGTTTTAAGAAATCCATTTCATAAGGCTATACCAGCCATAGATAGTGATTACTCTGATGGGTCTGGGCAAAGTAAATTTAAAACTTTCTGGAAAGAATTCATCATTCAAATGCCATTAGGGTGTAAGGACGGAAAGGATCAGGAAAAATAGGTACTAGGCTTAATGGGCAATAGCCTAATGGGTACTAGGCTTAATACCTGGCTGATGAGATAATCTGTGCAACATATCCCCATGACACAAGTTTATCTATGTAACAAACCTGCACAGTACCCCTGAACTTAAAAGTGTTTTTAAAAAAAGAACATTTGTGATTCATGAGAGAAGGTCAAAATAGCAACATTAACAGGAGTTTGGGAAAAGCTGATTCCAACCATCTTCAATATCTTTTAGGGATGAAGATTTCAGTGGAAGAAGTAACTGCAGATGTAGTTAAAACAGCAAGAGAACTGGAAGTGGAAGTAGAGCCTAAAGCTGTGACTGAATTACTGCAATCTCATGGTAAAACTTGAATGGATGAGGAGTTGCTTGTTATGGATGAGTAAAGAAAATGATTTATTTAAATGGAATCTACTCCTGGAGAAAAGGCTATGAACAGTGTTGAAATGACAACAAAGGATATAGAATATCACATTAACTTAGTTGAGAAAGCAGTGACAGAGTTTGAGAGAACTGACTGCAATTTTGAAACAAATTCTATTGTGGGTAAAATGCTATCAAAAATCATCACATGCTACAGAAAACTCTTTGTGAAAGGACGAGTCAATCACAAACTTCGTTGTTGTGTTATTTTAAGAAATTGTCATAGTCAACTCAGCCTTCAGTGGCCACCATCCCGATCTGTCAGCAGCTGTCAACATCAAGGCATGG
>NW_012109807.1:679983-684505 GCF_000951045.1 Mandrillus leucophaeus | reverse complement strand
AAGAAGCTGCATAGGGGAACTTTAAAGCTAGCAGCTGTTGGTTCATGAGAGTTAAGGAAAGAAGCCATCTCCATAAAAATGCAAGGTAAAGCAGCAAGTGCTGATGTAGAAGCTGCAAGAAGTTATCCAGAAGATCTAGCTAAGATCACTGATGAAGGTGGTTACACAAAACAGCCTTATATTGGAAGAAGATGTCATCTAGAATTTTCAGAGACAGAGAAAAGAGGTCAATGCCTGGCTTCAAAGCTTCAAAAGACAGACTGATTCTCTTGTTAGGGGCTAATTGCCTTTAAGTTGAAGCCATCTCATTTACCATTCTAAAAATCCTAGGGCCCTTAAGAATTATGCTAAATCTACTCTGCCTATGCTCTGTAAGTGGAACAACAAAACCTGGATGACAGCACATCTCTTTACAGCATGGTTTACGGAATATTTTGAGCTCACAGTCGAGACCTACTGCTCAGAAAAAAAAAAAAAAGATTATTTTCAAGATATTGACAGTCCACCTCATTGACAATGTACCTGGTCCCCCAAAAGTTCTAATGGAGATGTACAAGGAGATTAATGTTGTTTCCATGCCTGCTAACACAGAGTCCATTCTGCAGCCCATGGATCAAGGAATAATTTTGAGTTTTAAGAAATCCATTTCATAAGGCTATACCAGCCATAGATAGTGATTACTCTGATGGGTCTGGGCAAAGTAAATTTAAAACTTTCTGGAAAGAATTCATCATTCAAATGCCATTAGGGTGTAAGGACGGAAAGGATCAGGAAAAATAGGTACTAGGCTTAATGGGCAATAGCCTAATGGGTACTAGGCTTAATACCTGGCTGATGAGATAATCTGTGCAACATATCCCCATGACACAAGTTTATCTATGTAACAAACCTGCACAGTACCCCTGAACTTAAAAGTGTTTTTAAAAAAAGAACATTTGTGATTCATGAGAGAAGGTCAAAATAGCAACATTAACAGGAGTTTGGGAAAAGCTGATTCCAACCATCTTCAATATCTTTTAGGGATGAAGATTTCAGTGGAAGAAGTAACTGCAGATGTAGTTAAAACAGCAAGAGAACTGGAAGTGGAAGTAGAGCCTAAAGCTGTGACTGAATTACTGCAATCTCATGGTAAAACTTGAATGGATGAGGAGTTGCTTGTTATGGATGAGTAAAGAAAATGATTTATTTAAATGGAATCTACTCCTGGAGAAAAGGCTATGAACAGTGTTGAAATGACAACAAAGGATATAGAATATCACATTAACTTAGTTGAGAAAGCAGTGACAGAGTTTGAGAGAACTGACTGCAATTTTGAAACAAATTCTATTGTGGGTAAAATGCTATCAAAAATCATCACATGCTACAGAAAACTCTTTGTGAAAGGACGAGTCAATCACAAACTTCGTTGTTGTGTTATTTTAAGAAATTGTCATAGTCAACTCAGCCTTCAGTGGCCACCATCCCGATCTGTCAGCAGCTGTCAACATCAAGGCATGGCTCTCCATAAGCATAAAGATTACTAGTCGCTGAAGACTGAGATGACCTTTAGCATTTTTTATCAATAAAATATTTTAAAATTAAGGTATGTACTTTTTTTTAGATATAATGCTATTGCATACTTAAAAGATGACAGTGTAGGGTAAACTTTTATATGCACTGAGAAACCAAAACATTTGTGTGACTTGCTTTATTGTGATATTTGCTTTACTGTGGTGGTCTGGAACTAAATTGGCAATATCTTTGAGGTATGCTTGTGTGTGTGTGTGTGTGTGTGTGTGTATGTGTAAAATGGATGTAATAGATCCACATATATGTAATGGATGTTTTAGTTCAAGCTGCTGTAAGAAATTAACATGGACTGAGTGGTTTAAATAACAAACATTTATTTCTCGTTGTTACGGAGGCTGGGAAGTCTAAGATCAAGGTGCTGGCAGATTCGGTGTTTATTGAGGCCCCACTTTCTGGTTGTAGATGGCCATATTCTTGTTGCAGCCTCACACAGTGGAGAGGAGACAGAGGGAGAGGAAGCTCTCTGGCCTCTTTTTATAAGGGTACTAATCCCCATTTCTGAGTGCTCCATCCTCATGACCTAACCACCTCCCAAAGGCCCTACCTTCTAATACCATCACATTAGGGATTAGGGTTCAACATATGAATTTTGCAGGGGGTTGGGAGAATAAAAATTCAGTCCATAACAATGTAATACTATTCAACCTTAAAAAAAAAAAAAAAAAAAAAACGAAAATCATACCATTTACTGCAACATGGATGAATCTTGGGGACATTATCCTAAGTGAAATAAGCTAGCCACAGAAGGACACAGTATGATTCCACTTGAATGAGATCTAAAACAGTAACATTTCCACAGTAGTGGCTATATTAATCTATTTTCACACTGCTGATACATACCTGGGAATGGGAAGAATACACACCCGAGACTGGGGAAAAAAAGAGGTTTAATTGGACTTACAGTTCCACATGGCTGGGGAGGCCTCAAAATCATGGTGGTAGGTGAAAGGCACTTCTTACATGGCAGCGGCAAAAGAAAATGGGCAAGAAGCAAAAGCAAAAACCCCTGATAAACCCATCAGATATCATGAGACTTAATTCACTATCCTGAGAATAGCATGAGAAAGACCAGTCCTCATGATTCAATTACCTCCCCCTGGGTCCCTCCCACAACACATGGGAATTCTGGGAGATACAATTCAAGTTGAAATTTGGGTGGGGACACAGCCAAACCATATCAGTGGCATTGTTTTACATTCTCAGCAGTGCACAAAGATTCCGATTTCTCCACATTCTCAGCAATACTTATTATAACTTTTTCAAAAATTATAGTCAAACTCATAGAAACAGAATAATTTAAAATAATATATAAAGTATTAAAAATAATTTAAGATAGTTTTAAAAATAATAACATTTTATAAATGGTCATATTTCATCAAATATAACCACATGGACTACTCAGGGTAAAAACTATCAACTGGAGTTGATAGTTTCCCAAAGCAAAGTAGCAGCCTCCAGCCTCTGAAGGCAATGCTTTCCCCATGACACCATATAGAGAGCAGACAGCTCAGAGCTCAGTCCCCAATGAGCCCATGTATGTCTCCAGTTGAGGTAAGTGCTGCTGGTGAAGCCATGATCAGGAATACGAGTGTGCATTATGGAACATGGAAACTGGTAGAATGTATAAACTAAATGTTTTAATAGTAAAAGAAAAATGTGAAGTACATAACTAAGAGATAAACTACAGATATAAACACAATCATGTTCTAATAGTGCAAAGTATAGTTATAACAATATCTATGATCTATAACACACCTACTATCTGCTAAGAAATGTACATACCTTATCACTAATTATTACCAACCACTTGCACAGTTGGGACTATTGTCCTGTACACACAGAGATAGGTTCACAGAGGTTTGGAACTAAACAGTGGCCGTTACCAAACTGTTGTCATCTGACAGCAATTCCCATTTTTTTTCCTTTGCACCTTGATACCTTACAAAAAAAAGGCCCACAAATACGTAGCTTTATGTTTACTATACACAAAAATATTCCTGGGAAAAATGAGTATTGTGCATCTCAAGAATATGATGTTACTTAAAAGAAATGGATAAAGGTAATTCAGAAGTCTGCAGCATTAAATGCATTCTGTTCTGTCTGAAGAATATTGAGAAAGCTCAAAAGAAGCCCCAGAAACAGTGGCCAGCAAGAGGAGATGTTCAAATACTTTCTCAACTCAGCTGGTAAGATTGTGGATATTTGAACAGGTCCCTTCTGAGATCATTATGAAATGTTACTATGTTGTGGCCAAAACAGCAAGTGTCCTTGTTATATAGTTCTCAAGAATTTGCACAATTCTGTCCTATACTCAGAGATACAGACACAGACAATACTCAGCAAATTACCGAAATCTAAACTGGATGGGTCAAGTTTCCATCACCAACTTATATCACATCATATTGCTATTTCAGCAGTAATGTTAGGAACATATATTAGCTACACACCTAAATGCTGGCTTGCATCTATAATTTAAATATATATCATACTAAATAGCGTAATTGTGCAAGAGCCAAGAGGTATTCAGTGATTGGTGCTTTCCCCCTTCCTGAAACACAAAGAGGCTCATTCCATTCTCCAGTATGCAGGTGTAACATTGGAAAATGCCTTGAAAATTCCACCGATGCATTTGCCTGAGAAAAATAACTGATGTTTTAAAGTTATAAAAATATACTTTCTCTTCCATCTGAGTGGGTGGATAAATATGGGTAGAAATGTATCATTTTCAGCTGACATGTTTATGCATTGAAACTTTGAAAACATTTCAACATAAACAGTCCTAGTTAGGCTAATTTCAATTTTGCCCCGAAATCTTTGTCAAACTTATTGTTTTGCATTGAACCTTCACTTGTACCCATGAAAATTAGCTTGAGTTTATTTCAGTACATTTTGAACTTGTCTTTTCAAAGAGTTGCTTACTGCAAAGTCAAGAACATCTCAAATATCTTCTTAA
>NW_012109807.1:675903-677194 GCF_000951045.1 Mandrillus leucophaeus | reverse complement strand
CTTTTTAAAAAGTCAATGAAATCTACAGGTTTAAGAGTTATACAACATCCCTCAAAAAACTAAAAGGAGATTATCAACAAACAGACATATCCTAGTGGAATCACTGAACCTAAAAAGAAATAAAAAAATTGTTTTTGAATTTTCTGGCAAAAAGGACCAGTCACATTTAAGCAAAAGAACATAGTTTCAACTTCTTCACAGTTTCTCTGGAATTGCACTTTGGGACTTTTTGCTTATGCAGGATAATATATTTCATCTTTACTGGAGCCTTGTTTTAGTTACTTGTTTATGTCCTGTGATACAAAATGACCAAATTTCTAAGAATAAATAACTAACGAATAATAATAAATAGCCAAAATTCTTTAAAAAACTAGCATACACAATGAAGCAGTATATTTTAAAATGGTATAAAATAACTAAATCGGATGCCTTCTTGCATTAACAAGGTGCTTCAGCATTCAAAAACTGGAAACATAGTATGTTACATTGATAAATCAAAACTAAAAGCCAAATGGCTGGTGGTGATTGAGTTTTTTCAATAGATACAAAATATTTAATAGAATTCTTTTTCCATTATAAAAATGTTTGGTAAAATAAAAATAAAAGAATGTTTCTTAAACATTTTAAACACTATTTATCAGAAATTAGTAGTAAACTTTGTGTTAAATTCACAACATTTAAAAGCATTCTGACTAAAACCAGGAACAAGATAAGTATGCTTACTATTTGTATTATTAAGTACTACTCTGTACAGTCTATAGAATGGAGTAAATATAACAAATAAATGAGGAAAAAATTGAAGAAAAGACAGCATTTACCTAAGATATGATTGAAACTGCAAAAATTCAAGAGTGATCACTTTTAAAACTCCATAAATATTTACAAATTAGTATTTTTTCTTTCCAACTACTCATAACTAGTTAGAAATGAAATAAAAAATAAAACCTCATTCACAAAAATGGCAACTAAAAAAATTCAACTGCCAGGCATGGTGGCTTATGACTGTAATCCCAACACTTCAGGAGGCCGAGGCAGGCGGATCACCTGAGGTCAAGAGTTCGAGACCAGCCTGACCAACATGGTGAAATCCTGTCTCTACTAAAAATAAAAAAAATTAACCGGGCATGGTGGTGCATGCCTGTAATCCCAGCTACTCAGGAGGCTGAGGCAGGAGAATCACTTGATTAACCTACACCAGGAGGCGGAGGTTACGGTAAGTAGAGATCATGCCACTGCACTCCAGCCTGGGCAACAGCGCAAGACTCCGTCTCAAAAAAAAAAAAAAAAAAAA
>NW_012109807.1:671132-673443 GCF_000951045.1 Mandrillus leucophaeus | reverse complement strand
CCTGGGCAACAGAGCGAGACTCCATCTCAAACAAACAAACAAACAAACAAAAAAACAACTCTTAAGTGCAATAACTTCACGAAAAGAACCTGGATGGGAGACGATAATCATCATACACACACATCTCCCCTACCCACATTGAGTGTCAGATAAACATGGAGTATTATGCAGCATCTGTATGCAGCGTCTGTACACAGTATCTGCAGTTGAACTTGAACTTCATTGTGTTCACTACTGAAAAATGGCCTCAGTAACAGATTGGGTTATTTACAGAAAGCCTATTTCAGTTCCCCTGAAGCCAAGTTAAACAGTCCTAGAATATGGTACTTATAAAAGGAAATTTAAAAGACCGATTTATTTCATATTGTTGACAAAAAGAAAAGATATAAATGGCCTTAATTGCCCATCTTTCTAGTCTCACTCCTCTGCTCCAAAGTAGCAGTGTCTCATTCTCTGAACATTCTTACTCTGCATGGGTGTAGGTGGTCAAAGAAGTGATGTTAATGCTCTCTCTTATAGACTGACATGGTGATTGCCAATCCCCTATTTCCTGTTCTGGCTTATGCTCTTTGGGGTGTTGAGAAGAGGATATTTAGGTTTCAAGCATCATGGCCAGTTACTAGAAGTAGGCACAAATTATTTGTAGCTTTTCTCATTTCCCCACCATTTAAATCTGGGATGCCTCATGACCTGCTTTGAACAAGAGAATGCAGGTTCTAATAACCCCAAGCTTTCCTCTTTGTTCCTTCAGTACTAGAAGTGTTAGCTGCCTCCTGCAGTTACTATCTCTGGGTTAACTTGGTGATCACTTTTTACTTTTGCTTTGCCCCCAAAATCTGTTTAATCAATTTATTATATTAAATTTGCTGTGCTAAAATAGCTGGTGGAGTTCTGTTTTCCCAAGTGGACTCTAATATGAAAATCACCATTCTCAGAAGGAAGAAACACACCCTGAAGGGCAAAGTTAATAGTGCCTGAGGGCTGGTTGATGGAATTTCCCTGGACGTGGATTGATGGGAAGCTTCCAGAAGCAGGAAGGGTGATGCCGGATAGACCATCACACAGGCAGACAACAAGTGCAGCAGGATGTGCCCTAACGAAGTGGGAGGGAAGGAAGGAGGCTCAGCCCTATGAACCAGCTGCAGTACTTATGTTCATTGTCCAGGGAGAGGTCACATATAAGAGAACACCACACAAAGCTCTCTGTTTTTTGTTGGTGCTTTTTGTTTTTTATTTTCATTTTTATTTCAATAGCTTTTGGCATTGAAAAAAGCTATATATGGATTTTTGGTTACATAAATGAATTATATAGTGGTAAGTTCTGAGATTTTAGTGCGCCCATCACCTGAGTAGTGCACATTGCACCTAATGTGTTGTTTTCTATCCCTGGCTCCCCTGTGGCCTCCTCCTTCTGAGTCTCTAGAGCCCATTATATCGCTGTCTGCACAAGCCTCTCTGTTGCAGGAATTCTTGCCAACCTGGAGCATGACCCTGCCTGCTCCCTGCCGTGTACCTCCTATAGATAACTGGTCCAGGAAGAGCTCATCTTCTTTAAAGGAGAACAAAAGTCCAAAGGGAATGTGATAAAAATTATATGGAGGTACATGCTATGTCCTAGATGAGGAAAGAATAACATAGGAATCTATCTGAAATTAGCAAATAAACATGGAACGGATGGGAAGATTAAGCAGGAGATGAAGAACCATGAAGCAGAAAAATGTCGCTGCAGAGCAGACAAAAACTGTAACTAAACATTTTAAAATTCGTGATTATATAATAAAAATTGCATTTTTATCATAATATGAAAAGGCAAAGAAAAGTAATACAAGTTCAAGAAGAAGAGACAATATGAGCTGGTAGTTGTCAGAAATTAAGTGGAGGGAAAATAAATGAAAACAAAATTGAAAGCAGCACTAAGGAGATTAAACACTGCTTCAAATACAGAGAATAGACAATAAGACTGTAGAAGGGGAGTAAAATGAGATGGAAATTAACAAGGAGATAAAATAATCAGATAAAAATGATAGATTTCATGTTACTGAAAAAAAATAGGGGAAAGGCCGGGCATCGTGGCTCACACCTGTAATCCCAGCACTTTGGGAGGCTGAGGGAGGTGGATCACTTGAGGTCAGGAGTTCAAGAACAACCTAGTCAACATGGTGAAACCCCATCTCCACTAAAAATACAAAAATTAGCCAATCGTGGTACCCATGCCTGTAGTCCCAGCTACTCAGGAGGTAGAGGCAGGAGAATCACTTGAACCGAGGAGACAGAGGTTTCAGTGAGCCAAGATCATGCCACTGCACTCCAG
>NW_012109807.1:664684-669732 GCF_000951045.1 Mandrillus leucophaeus | reverse complement strand
GATAAACATGGTGTTTTTTCAATGAGAATGTCAAAGGAATTTTGAAGGAATTTAATTGATTCTAAACTTCATCTGGAATAATAATGATTGTTGTCAATTATGTGTTAATCTGGAACAATAATTGTTGTTGTTAATTGCCCCAGGCTCCAGGCCAGCCCCCTTAACTCTAGGCACCAGTCTAATACCTGTGGACCCAAATCCAAACCAGCCCCTGCAGACCTAGACTTCATACTTGCCCCAACACCAGGCTAGTCCAAGGCTCCAGTGGGTCCTGGGTCCAGGGTCTAAGCCCATTCCAATAGACCCCAGCACCAGGCCAGTCCTCATGGACCAAAGCTCCGATAACATACTTGTAGATCCAGGCTGTAGACTGACCTCCACAAACCAAGGACTAAGGCCCACCCCAGCACTAGGCTGGCCCATGGACCCCAAAATCAGGCTAGTCCCTGCAGATATGGGCTCCAGGTCTGCCCTGATAGTCTTAGGCCCAACACCTACCTGTATAGCCCTCTTATCCAGGCACATCCCATCAGACCCAAGTTCAAAGCCCACCCCAATGGACCCAGGCTCCAGGCTCAACCCTGCAGACCCAGATGCCATGTCCTGTCCACACACCTGCTGACCCTGACACTGGGCCAGCCTGCCCAAGGACTCCAGTGGCAAGCCTGCTGATGAATCACAGTAAACAGCCTATGTGAATCTCTGATGAAGGGCTTTCCCTGCCTAAGCCAGTATGTAAAGACTAGAATAAGTGTCTACTTCTTCAAATGTGCAGATACCAATGCATGGCCACAAGGATCACAAACCATTAGGGAAATATGACACCACCAAAGGAACAAAATAAAGCACAAGTAACCAAACCTAAAGAAATAGAGATTCATAAACTGCCTGACAAAGAATTCCAAATGGTCATCTTAAAGAAGCTCAGTGAGTTATATGTATGTATTTTACATTTGTATGTATTTTTATAAATGGTATAGAATGGAGTACAGAGGCATAAAGAAGAGAAAACATTAAACAGGGGTTAAAAGATATGAAGCAGAGACTAAATATATATTCTATATCCCAAAATCTATGTAAAGAATTTTTTAAAACACCTAAATGATATAATTAATAGAATTGAACTAATGTGTACACATTGAATTCTGTACTCAACAAACAGACATCCAAAGTCACAGAGGCCCTTTCCTGGGCACAAAACTGGCAAGCTACAAGCACTTGAAAGAACTCCAACTTTGAGCCCATTGCCATCCAACAAAAGATAGGGGCCATAGCATAGCAAAGGCTGAAGGTAGAAAGGTAGGCAAGTGAGCCTGCAGCATTGCTAGAAAACAGCAAGAAAAAAACAGAGTCAGGAAGAATAAGGGCAGACAGGCAGAAAGCCTAAATGGGTTGTTTAAAACATTGCATTAGACTGAGGCTTACTAGGGATTTTTATTTTCATTACTTTTAACAAATAAACATGAGAACTATCAAATTTCAATTAGGCTTAAAGGGAAGTGACAGACTAAGAGGATTGGTCTTTTATTATAAGAGAATTTAAGACATATATTTACTAATAAACTGGAGAGTATAGGTTAAAAGTTTTTCATCATAAGCAATGAGTACCAATCGTACTTTCAAACAGTATTAATTTACAATATGCAGGCTTTCTTTGCTTTAGAAAGTATATGTTTAAAATTAACATCTAATTATAATGAAAAATAAAAAGTCTTATAAAACCAAAAACAGGCTTCTATCTCCTGGACATGATAAAGATTATCTAACTCAAAACAATGCCAACATCACAAACCACCCAGAGAGTACCACTTTCACAAACCACCCAAGAGATTACCACTAAATAAAGAACAGGTCTACAATGGCTACTATCTGTAGATTATTTACACTCTTTTGAGAGTAAAGCAAAGAAAGTACACTGAACAACTCTCCCAAATGAATATACAGATCGTGAACATTTAAAAGAAATAGAACAGAACCGGTAAATAACTTTTTCCTTTGTCTTTGAGTTTCTTCAATTTTACTATACTGTATTTAAATGTAAGATTTTATTATCTACCCTGTGAACTCTTTCAACCTCAGGTCTTTGAACTCTTCTCTCTGAAGTCTTTCATGTTTCCTTTATTCTTGGATATAGTTTACTATGTTCTACTTAAAACTCTGCAAGTATATATATATTTAAAAAACCAGCCGGGTAAGTTGGCTCACACTTGTAATCCCAACATTTTGGGTGCTGAAGTGTGAGGCTTGCTTGAGGCCAAGAGTTTGAGACAAGCCTGGGCAACATAGGAAGACCTCATCTCTGCAAAAGATTTAAAAAGTTAGCCAGTCACAGTGGCAGTGCCTGTAGTTGCAGCTACTCAGGAGGCTGAAGAAGGAGGATTGCTTGAGTCCAGGAATTTGAGGCTACCGTGAGCTATGATCACACCACTGCACTCCAGCCTGGGAAACAGAGAGAGACCCAGTCTCTAAAAAAAAAGAAGGAAAGAAACCAAGTAGAAATACTGATTACAAACTGTAATTAATGAAATAAAGAACTTGGGTTGATGGTACACACATCAGAATGGATTCCACAGAAGGAAGATTTCATGAGCAGAAGAGCAGGTCAACGAATCTTCCCAGAAAGCATCGGAAATAATAAGTCGACATCCAGGTAATAGGAGTGCCAAAAGAAGAGGGGAAAACAAACAGAGGGGAGAAAGCACTTGAAAAAAATTCATAATGACTTAAAATTCCTAAAACTTTCAGAGAGAAAAAGCAAATTATATACAATAGACCAAAAGACATCAGGCTTCTCAACAGTATTATTGGCACCAAGAAGACATCAGTAAGACTTGTTTTTTTGTTTGGTTGGTTGTTTTTGTTTTTGTTTTAAGCAAGATCTGGCTCAACTGCCCAGGCTGGAGTATACTGGTGCATTCATGGCTCACTATAGCCACAACCTCCCAGCCTCAACCAACCCTCACACCTCAGCCCCCTTGAGTAGCTCAGTTTACAAGCAAGTGCCATAACACCCAGTTAATTTTTTAAATTTTTTTGTAGAGACAGGGGACTCACTATGTTGCCCAGACTGGTCTTGAACTCCTGGGCTCAGATGGTCCTCATGCCCCCACCTCCCAAAGTGCTACAATTACAGACATGAGCCACTGCACCCGGCACAGCAGTGAAACTTTAAAGAGACCCAAAGAGGCTGGCTAAATGGGTCTGTATAAAACATGGGGAGGAATTTCTCCTTGCTTCTGAGATACAGGTAGATTAAACAGAAGAAAGAAATGGGGAGAGAAGGTAGTGTTGGAGAGTGAGAAGGTCTGAGGCTGGAGACTTTATGTGGTGAGATACAGCCACAAGAAATTTCCCAGTGGTGAAGTAGCCAAAGGAGATTTAAGGATAAAAAAAAAATGCAAAACTTAATTTAAGGTGATTTATATCGCTACAACATAAACTACTTTCTCATGCTCCCACAAACCTCAGAAACTGATAGTAAAATATTTTGTGCCCCTGAATACTTTCTATGAGTATGTGTAAGAGTGTGTGTGTGCATGTGTGTTTGTGTTTGTGTGTGCACAAAATTCATGGAAGGGGTTGAGTGTAACATGTAGGTTGATGTATCTGGACTAGAGGCAGTCTCACCAAAATGAGGAAGCTGGAGGCAGAGACAACGGAAAGGATGAAAGTCCAGCGTTTGTAGAAATCTTGGGAGGGAGAGAAGGTTAGACTTCCACAAAGTTTTGAGCCAAGCCCATCTGGATAGCCATGGCCTGGAAAACTTCATTCCAGCTGACACCTGGGTCACAAAGTACTTCCACCTCTAGAACAAAACCATTCTCTCCAGGATGCCTCCTGCACCGTGGGTTCTTCCTGTATGAACCCTCTGATAAATACGCCTCCCTTCCTTCCGGATTCTCAGACCTCCCCCTCCCCTGCCTTTTACTCAGCCTTTCAACTCCATTAGCATGACTTGATGCTTTTTCATTGTCAAATCCAACATAAGCTTCCCAAGTACATCTCTTCTGATTTCCCCAGGCCACTGACCCTTGGGGTCACCCCCACTACTCTCACAGTTTCATTGTAAGTATATAACACTACCCTGAACTCCAGGTGCCTGAACATCAGCAAACTCATCATGTGCTTGAAAGGAAGGAGCACTTTATTGTAATATTCACTTCATTTCAAACTTTCAAACTTTTTCTGTTACATTTAGTAACTGTTTTAGATTTTGCAAGCCATATGGCCTCTGTCGCAATTATTCAGCTCTGCCATTACAGCAAGAAAGCAGCATAGATGATATGTAAACAAATGGGCAGGGCTGTGTGCCAGCAACATTTTATTTACAAAAGGCAGTGAGCAGGATGAGGCACACAGGCCTTAGTTTGCCAATACCTAATCTAAATAAGCACTTGCCAAGATGAATCTGACTCCCCTAGGTGATTAAGTACAGCTAAGGCCTGTGGTCAGCTGGATCTGGGTAACGTTGACCTAATATTCCTGTGAGTGTCCAAATCTCTCCTCAAACTTTGTAAAGATTTTGAGATTTCTTAAAATAGATTTCTAGACTTCTGCTTTGGCCTGAATTGCCTCTGGTCCATACTTGGTCTACTCTGATTTATTCATGTAAGCTGTGCACTGATTTACACACTTCCTAAACTACTTATACTACATTTTGGTGAGTGTCTTAGTTGGCTTGGGCTACCCTAACAAAGCACCACAGACTGAGTGGTTTAAGCAGCAGAAAATTATTTCCTCACAATTCTGAAGAATGGAAGTCCATCATCAAAGTGTCAGCAGGGTGGGTTTCTCTGGAGGCTTCTCTCCTTGGCTTGCAGACAGCCACCTTCTCCCTGTATATTCATGCGCTTGCCCTGCTGTGCATATCCATGTCCTAATCTCCTCTTCTTATAAGGACACCAGTCATATTGAACTGTAGCCCACTCTCATGACCCTATTTTAATCAACTACCTCTTTAAAGACCCTGTCTCCAAATACAGTCAAATTCTGAGATACTGGAAGCTAGGATGTTTGTTCAGTACAAATTTGAGGAGAGTGCAACTCAG
>NW_012109807.1:655004-664634 GCF_000951045.1 Mandrillus leucophaeus | reverse complement strand
GGCAGTCTCACCAAAATGAGGAAGCTGGAGGCAGAGACAACGGAAAGGATGAAAGTCCAGCGTTTGTAGAAATCTTGGGAGGGAGAGAAGGTTAGACTTCCACAAAGTTTTGAGCCAAGCCCATCTGGATAGCCATGGCCTGGAAAACTTCATTCCAGCTGACACCTGGGTCACAAAGTACTTCCACCTCTAGAACAAAACCATTCTCTCCAGGATGCCTCCTGCACCGTGGGTTCTTCCTGTATGAACCCTCTGATAAATACGCCTCCCTTCCTTCCGGATTCTCAGACCTCCCCCTCCCCTGCCTTTTACTCAGCCTTTCAACTCCATTAGCATGACTTGATGCTTTTTCATTGTCAAATCCAACATAAGCTTCCCAAGTACATCTCTTCTGAGTTCCCCAGGCCACTGACCCTTGGGGTCACCCCCACTACTCTCACAGTTTCATTGTAAGTATATAACACTACCCTGAACTCCAGGTGCCTGAACATCAGCAAACTCATCATGTGCTTGAAAGGAAGGAGCACTTTATTGTAATATTCACTTCATTTCAAACTTTCAAACTTTTTCTGTTACATTTAGTAACTGTTTTAGATTTTGCAAGCCATATGGCCTCTGTCGCAATTATTCAGCTCTGCCATTACAGCAAGAAAGCAGCATAGATGATATGTAAACAAATGGGCAGGGCTGTGTGCCAGCAACATTTTATTTACAAAAGGCAGTGAGCAGGATGAGGCACACAGGCCTTAGTTTGCCAATACCTAATCTAAATAAGCACTTGCCAAGATGAATCTGACTCCCCTAGGTGATTAAGTACAGCTAAGGCCTGTGGTCAGCTGGATCTGGGTAACGTTGACCTAATATTCCTGTGAGTGTCCAAATCTCTCCTCAAACTTTGTAAAGATTTTGAGATTTCTTAAAATAGATTTCTAGACTTCTGCTTTGGCCTGAATTGCCTCTGGTCCATACTTGGTCTACTCTGATTTATTCATGTAAGCTGTGCACTGATTTACACACTTCCTAAACTACTTATACTACATTTTGGTGAGTGTCTTAGTTGGCTTGGGCTACCCTAACAAAGCACCACAGACTGAGTGGTTTAAGCAGCAGAAAATTATTTCCTCACAATTCTGAAGAATGGAAGTCCATCATCAAAGTGTCAGCAGGGTGGGTTTCTCTGGAGGCTTCTCTCCTTGGCTTGCAGACAGCCACCTTCTCCCTGTATATTCATGCGCTTGCCCTGCTGTGCATATCCATGTCCTAATCTCCTCTTCTTATAAGGACACCAGTCATATTGAACTGTAGCCCACTCTCATGACCCTATTTTAATCAACTACCTCTTTAAAGACCCTGTCTCCAAATACAGTCAAATTCTGAGATACTGGGAGCTAGGATGTTTGTTCAGTACAAATTTGAGGAGAGTGCAACTCAGCCCATAACAGTGAGAATTTCAGCTTTTATAAAGACCATGGTTATAGTAAAGAGTTGCCATGCATACCACGTAACAAAACTTTAAAAATTGCTTGTTAGCTGTTCTTATTGTTAGACTTTTTGTATCTGCCACCGTAGGCTCTAATCAGTCTCTATATCCCAAGAAGTATCCAGAGTTCCCCCACTTAACCAACATCCCTCTATTCTACCCCTTTTCTCAAATATTTACCTCTGTCCCTCTGGATTGCAGTCACACTGTGTCAGTTGGCCTTAAGACTGAGGTCAAGCACTCAATCAATCCATAATGTCTATGTGATGAAGACCCAAGAAGAACTCTGGACACTGAAGCTTGGGTGAGTGTTCATGGTTGGCAATCCTCTATGAACGTTATCACACATTGATGGTGGAGGATGAATGCAACCTGACTATGCACAGAGAAGACAACAGAAGCTCCACTTCCTCCTGGATTCTGCCTGAAGTGCTTCTTCCTGGCTGATTTTTATCTATACCCCTTCCCTGTAATAAACTGTAACCATGAGTATAACAGCCTTTTAGTGAGTTTTGTGAATCTCTTAAGAAATTATTGAACTTGAGAGTGCTATTAGGGACTCTTTTAAATTTGCAATTGATGCCAGAAGTGAGGGAGATCTTGTGTGGACTAAGTTTTTTTTGTGTGTAATACCACTCATATTTCTTTTAGACCCAGCTCAAAAAGAATTTGTTCCAAGTTCTTCAAAGGAAGGCACACAAAATAATGAGAGGGATACCGTCAGAAACTGAGATGCAAAACCTTACTGGTACCTCTGAGAGAGAAGAGAGCCCACTAACTTCCCCAACCCTCTAACTCTGGAAACAGATTCATCAGTTGCCATGCAACTAGACACTACAATGCAAAGTAGAACCAATACACAACCCTGAGAGCAAAGTTATTTCTTTCAGAAAATCAATAAAATTGATAAATCACTAGCTAAGCCGATCAGAACAAAAAAGAGAACACAAAAAAAATCAGTATCAGAAAGGAGAAAGGGGACAATTATTACAGACCCTAAAGGTAGGGAATGATATTAGGTTGGTGCAAAAGTAATTGTGGTTTTTGCCATTGCCTTCAATTTAAACTTTGAGCCAATAAATTCACTAACTTCTAGAAAACAGAGTGATTTTTGAAAGACATAAACTACAGAAACTCACTCTAGATTTACAAGCTTGTCCAACCCACCTTATTTTTGTAGTTGTTGTTTTTCTGTTTTGTTTTATTTTAGGCTTTTAGCAGCCTGAAGCCATGGTTTTTAGTTTCTGTCTGTAGTGATAAGTGGAAAACAGGGATGAGGAAGGGGCTTCACTGGCTGAACCAGAAACAGAAACTAAGAACCCATAACTATATTCTGTCCCTTGGACATCCCTGCAAAAAAAAAAAAAAAAAAAAGGGAGATAATCTGAATATTTCTTTATCTATTAAATAAATTACATTCGTAGTTAAAACTCCAGACCCACAGGGCTTCAGTGGTAATATCCCAAACATTTAAGGACAAAATTCACCAAATCTAAACAAATTCTTCCAAAAACTTGAAGAGAAATGATTACTTCTTAAATCATTCTATGAAGCCAGAATCACCCAAATACCAAAACCAACCAAAGACATTGAAAAAAAAAAAAAAAAAAACCCTAAAGAACAATATATCCATTATGATCATTACGAACATTATATCCAAAGAATTATAAAATTCTTTATAAATTTTTAGAAAATCAAATCGAACTCTCTCTCTTTCCCTCTCTCTCTCTTTATCTCTCTCTCTCAACTAGAGCTCATTCCAAGAAAGCAAGATTGGTTGAACATTAAAATCAACCAATAATTCACCAAATTATCCATCTAGAAAGGAAAACTATATTAACATCTCCACAGATTCAGGAAAAGCAATGAAAGAATCCAACATCTATTTCAGATAAATTACAAACTAAAAATAGAAGCAAATGTTCTCAGACTGATACAATAAGTCTTTGAAAAGTCTCCAGCTAACATTATGAAAGATTGAATGCTTTCACTATAATATCGTAAGCAAGGCGAGACTGCTCACTATCTTCTATTTAACAACGTAGTGGAGGTTCTAACTGATGTGATAAGTAAAGAAAAAAAAGACATCTATATTTCAAAGAAAGAATTAAAATTGTTTTTATTGTCAGATGGCATGATCAGACATATAGCTAAGCATGTGGAATCTACAAAATACCTTCTAGAATTAATATGTAAGTTCAGCAAGACTGCACCATACAAGATCAATAAACAAAAATCAGTTGTATTTCTACATAATAGCAATGAACAATCATAAATTGAAATTTAAAAAAGAAATACCATTTATAATAGCATAAAAAATATAAAATATGGGAGGCCAAGGTGGGTGGATCATGAGGTCAGGAGACTTGAGACCATCCTGGCTAACACAGTGAAACGTGAAACCCCGTCTCTACTAAAAATACAAAAAATTAGCTGGGTGCGGTGGTGGGTGCCTGTAGTCTCAGCTACTCAGGAGGCTGAGGCAGGAGAATGGTGTGAACCCAGGAGGCAGAGCTTGCAGTGAGCCGAGATTGTGCCACTGCACTCCAGCCTGGGCGACAGAGCAAGACTCGTCTCACAAAAAACAACAACAACAACAACAACAACAACAAATATATATATAAAATAGTTGGGAATAATTTGACAAAATATTTCCAAGGCCAGTGTACTTAACACTACAAAGCATTGCTGATAAAAATGAAAGAATACATAAATAAATGAAAAAATATACCTTGCTCGTAGATAAGAGTTAATATTGTTAAAATATAGAGTCTTCTAACTGGTATACAAAATCAGTGAAATTCCAGGCAAAATTCAACTGCCTTTTTTTATAGAAATTGAAAAAGCTCATTTTAAACTTTATATGGAGGTGCATGGGACCTAGAAGAATCAAAATGATGCTGAAAAAGAATAACAAAGATGACTAACTCAAATATCTGTATGTAAGCTTTACAATAAAGCTACAATAATCAAGACAGTGTGGTATTGGTGTAAAACTGAATAAACTGATCAATGGGATAGATTCTAGAACATAGACTAACAGATGTATGGTAAATTTATTTTCAACAATAGTGGTAAGTTAATTCAGTAGGAAAAGGACAATCTATTCGCCAAATAGTTGTTAGAGCAACTGGATAGCCGTACACAAAAAATAACCTTTTCTTCACATTCCCATCATATAATTAATTAGTTGGATTCTGCTGAGCAGTCAAGGGAGGAAACAAATTAACTTGAAATGGATCATATATATAAATATAAGAGCAAAAACTTAAAAACATCCAAAATAGAATACAAAACAAAACCATAGTAACCTTGGATTCAGCAAAGAGTTCTTTTTGTTGTTGCATTTCCCTTCTTTCTTTTTTTTAGATATGGGGTCTTGCTGTGTTGCCTAGGCTGGACTTGAACTCCTGGGCTCAAGTGATCCTCCCCACTCTGCCTCCCAGGTAGCTGCAGACTACAGGCACATGTCACCAGACCCAGCTAGAATTTGTAAATATGACAGAGAATGTATAAACTATAAAAAGAAAAATGAGAACAAGTGGATTTCATCAAAATTTAAAACTTTTCCCCTGCAAAAGACAATGTTAAGAAAATTAAAAGGCAAGCCACATACTAGAAGAAATTATTTGAAAAAAATGTCTTACAAAGAACTTCTATATGAAATACATAAAAAACTTACGACTCAGAAATAAGAAGACAAACCATTTTTTAATGGGCAAAAGATTTAAACAGATACTTAGCCAAATAAGGTACACAGATGGTAAATAAGCACATGAAAGGATGTTCAACATCGTTAGTTATTAGGGAATTACTAATTAAAACAATAAGATACCCCTACACACTCACTAGAATGGCTAAAAGTGAAAAGATTGACTACATCAAGTGTTAACAAGGATCTAGGGCAACTCTCACACACTGCTGTTAGGAGTGTAAAATGTCACAACTACTTTGGAAAACAGTTTGACAATTTCTTAAACAGTTAAACATACATTTGCCATATGACCCAGCTATTCCACTTGTGGGTACTTATCGAATTAGGAGTAATGAAAGCTCGTGTCTACACAAAAACTTGTACACAAATGTTCTTAGTAGCTTTATTGATAATAACCCCAAGCTGGGAACAACCCAAGTGCCCATTAACTATTAAATGGATAAACCAAATGTGATTAATCCATGCCAAGTAATACTACTCAGTAATAAAAACAAATAAACTATTGATACAAAAGTATACGGATTAATTTTGAAATAATTATCAAGCTAAAGCAACCAGATACCCTCCCGGCCACCACCAAAAATGAGTATGTACCACATAATTTCATTTATACAAAATTCTAGAAAAGGCAAACTAATCCACAGTGAGAGAAAGCAGCTCAGTGATTGCCTGGGACCAGGGCTGGATGGAGGGAACTACAAAGGGGTATGAGGAAATTTGGAGGCATGGTGGACATATTCATTATCATAATTGTGGTGAGGGTTTCACAGGTGTATTGCATATAAGTTTATGTCAATTATACCTCAATTAAGTTATAAAAAAAGAACTATGAATTAGTCACTAACGTCAGGTAAAAATGAAAATAAATACATGTGTCACACACAAAAATGAAAAATATTATAGCTCATTGTCAGGGATAACGAAGGAGATTATTTCTGCCTGTGAAAACTTCACGCCCTGCAGGACAGCAACTCTGTGAGAGAGGTACTTGTGGTCTGGAAGACTGGAGGAAGCCAGAGCCCAATAAGTGTATTAGAGAAATTCGAAGAAAAGAGATAAGTCCAAGGAGAAGAAGGGACACCTCCTCTGAGAACTAGAGGAAGGGAAGAAGCAAGATTAAAAATTTTTTTTTTAAATTTTCATGGGGTTTTGGGGAACAGGTGGTATTTGGTTACATCAGTAAGTTCTTCAGTGGTGATTTGTGAGATTTTGGCCCACCCTTCTCCTGAGCAGTATACACTGAACCCAATTTGTAGTCTTTTCTCCCTAGAGTCCATTGTGTCATTCTTATGTCTGCATCCTCATAACTTAGCTCTCACTTATGAGTGAGAACATATGATGTTTGGTTTTCCACTCCTGAGTTATTTCACTTAGAATAACAGTCTCCAATTTCATCCAGGTTGCTGTGAATGACATAATTCATACCTTTTTATGGCTGAGTAGTATTCCATCATATGTATATACCACAGTTTCTTTATCCCCTTGTTGATTGATGGGCATTTGGGTAGGTTCCACATTTTTACAATTGTAAATTGTGCTGCTGTATACATGAGTGAGCAAGTATCTTTTTCGTATAATGACTTCTTTTCCTCTGGATAGACAACCAGCAGTGGGATTGCTGGAACCAATGGTAGTTCTACTTTTAGTTCTTTAATGAATCTCCACACTGTTTTCCAGAGTGGTTGTACTAGTTCATATTCCCACCAGCAGTGTAAATGTGTTCCTTTTCACTGGATCCTCACCAACATCTATTTTTTTTTTATTTTTTGATTATGGCTATTCTTGCAGGCATAAGGTGGTATTGCATTGTGTTTTTGATTTGCCTTTCCCTGATCATTAGTGATGTTGAGCATCTTTTCATGTTTGTTTGCCATTTGTATATCTTCTTTTGAGAATTGTCTATTCATGTCCTTAGCGTGTGTTTTGATGTGATTGTTTGCTTTTTTTTTTTTTTCTTGCTAATTTGTTTGAGTTCATTGTAGATTCTGGATATTAGTCCTTTGTTAGATGTATAGTTTGTGAAGATTTTCTCCCACTCTGTGGGTTGTCTGTTTACTCTGCTGACTGTTCCTTTTGCTGTGCAAAAGCTCTTTAGTTTATTAAGTTCCAGCTATTTAACGTTGTTTTTATTTCATTTGCTTTTGGGTTATTGGTCATGAAATCCTTGCCTAAGTCAACATCTAGAAGGGTTTTTTCGATGTTATCTTCTAGAATTTTTATAGTTTCTGGTCTTAGATTTAAGTCCTTAATCCATCTTGAGTTGATTTTCGTATAAGGTGAGAGATGAGGATCCAGTTTCATTCTTCTATATGTGGTTTGCCAATTATCTCAGCACCATTTGTTGAATAGGGTGTCCTTTCCCCACTTTATATTTTTGCTTGCTTTGTCGAAGATCAGCTGGCTGTAAGTATTTGGGTTTATTTCTGGGTTCTCTATTCTGTTCCATAGGTCTATGTGCCTATTTTTATACCAGTACCATGCTGTTTTGGTGACTATGGCCTTATAGTATAGTTTGAAATCAGGTAATGTGATGCATCCAGGTTTTTTTCCTTTTGGTTAGTTTTGCTCTGGCTATGAGGGCTCTATTTTGGTTTCATATCAATTTTAGGATTGTTTTTCCAGCTCTGTGAAGAATGAGGGTGGAATTTTGATGGGAATTGCATTGAATTTGTAGATTTCTTTTGGCAGTACGGTCATTTTCACAATATTGATTCTACCCATCCATGAGCATGGGATGTGTTTCCATTGTGTCATCTGTGATTTCTTTCAGCACTGTTTTGTAGTTTTCCTTGTGGAGGTCTTTCACCTCCTTGGTTAGGTACATTTCTAAGTATTTTAATATTTTTGCCACTATTGTAAAAGGAGTTGAGTTCTTGATTTGATTCTCAGCGTGGTCACTGTTGGTGTATAGGAGAGCTACTGATTTGTGGACATTAATTTTGTTTGTTTTGTGTGTGTGTGTGTGTGTGTACATTAATTTTGTATCCTGAAACTTTGTAAAATTCTTTTATCAGACCTAGGAGCTTTTTGGAGGAGTCTTTAGGGTTTTCTAGGTATACAATCATATTATCAGCAAACACAATCAGTTTAACTGCCTCTTTACCAGTTTGGATGTCCTTTATTTCTTTCTCTTGTCTGATTACTCTGGCTAGTACTTCCAGTACTAAGTTGAATATAAGTGGTGAGAGTGGGCATTCTTTTCTTGTTCCGGTTCTCAGAGGGAATGCTTTCAACTTTTCCCCATTCAGTATTATGTTGGCTGTGGTTTGTCATAAATGACTTTAATTACATAGAGGTATGTCCTTTGTATGCCAATTTTGCTGAGAGTTTTAATCATAAAGAGATGCTGGATTTTGTCAAATGCTTTTTCTGCATCTATGGACACAATCATGTGATTTTCATTTTTCAATTGTTTATGTGGTGTATCACATTTGTTGACTTGCATATGTTAAACTATCCCTGCATTCCTGGTATGAAACCCACTTGATCATGGTGGATTATCTTTTTTATATATTGTTGGATTTGGTTAGCTAGTATTTTGTTAAGGGTTTTTGCATCTATATTTATCAGGGATATTGGCCTATAGTTTTCTTTTTTGGTTATGTCTTTTCCTGGTTTTGGTATTAGGGTGATACTGGGATTTATAGAATGATTTAGAAAGGATTCCTGCTTTCTCTATCTTGTGGAATAGTGTCAGCAGGATTGGAACCAATTCTTCTTTGAATGTCTGGTAGAATTTAGCTGTGAATCTATCTGGTCCTGGATTTTTTTTTTCTTGGTATTTTTTTTATTACCATTTCAATCTTGCTGCTTGTTATTGACCTGTTCAGGGTACCTAATTCTTCCTGATTTAATATAGGAGGTTTGTATCTTTCCGGGAATTTATCCATCTCCTCTAGATTTTCTAGTTTATGTGCATAAAAGTGCTCATAGTACCCTTGAATAATCTTTTGTATTTCTGTTCAGTTGTAATATTTCCCATTTGATTTCTAATGGAGCTTATTTGGATTTTCTCTCTTCTTTTGTTGGTCAATCTTGCTAATGGTGTATCAATTTTATTTATCTTTTCAAATAACCAGCTTTTTGTTTCACTTAACTTGTGTGTTTTTCTTGTTCCGATTTCATTTAGTTCAGCTCTGATCATGGCTATTTCCTTTCTTCTACTGGGTTTGAGTTTTGTTTGTTCTTGTTTCTCTTTTTTCTTGAGGTGTGACCTTTGATTGTCTACCTGTCTGCTTTCAGACTTTTTATACAGGCACTTAGGGCTATGAACTTTCACCTTAGCACTGCCTTTGCCATATCCCATAGGTTTTGATAGGTTGTATCAGTATCGTCATTCAGTTCAAAGAATTTTTTAATTTCCATCTTGATTTCATTGTAGACCTAATGATCATTCAGGAGCAGTTTATTTATTTTTTATTTTTTGAGATGGAGT
>NW_012109807.1:646251-654934 GCF_000951045.1 Mandrillus leucophaeus | reverse complement strand
CTCCTGCCTCAGCCTCCCAAGTAGCTGGGTTTACAAGCATGGGCCACCACACCTGGCTAATTTTTGTATTTTTAGTAGAGATGGGGCTTCACCATGTTGGCCAGGCTGGTCTCAAATCCCTGACCTCGGGTGATCCAATCACCTTGGCCTCCCAAAGTGCTGGAATGACAGGCATGAGCCACCATACCCAGCCAGGAGCAGGTTATTTAATTTCCATGTATTTGCATGGTTTTGAAGGTTCCTTTTGGAGTTGATTTCTAGCTTTACTGCACTGTGGTCTGAAAGAGTACTAGATATAATTTCAATTTTCTTAAATTTATTGAGACTTATTTTGTGGCCTATCATATGGTCTATCTTTGAGAAAGTTCCATGCACCGATGAACAGAATGTAGATTCTGTGGTTGTTGGGTAGAATGTTCTGTAAATATGTTAAGTCCATTTGTTCCAAGGTGTAGTTTAAATTCATTGTTTCTTTGTTAACTTTCTGTCTTGATGACCTGTCTAATGCTGTCAGTGGAGTATTGAAGTCCCCCACTATTATTGTGTTGCTATCTCATTTCTTAGGTCTAGTAGTAATTGTTTTATAAATTTCGGAGCTCCAGTGTTAGGTGCATATATATTTAGCATTATGATATTTTCCCATTGGACAAGGCCTTTTATTGTTATATAGTGTCCCTCTTTGTCTTTTTAAACTGTTGTTGCTTTAAAGTTTCTTTTATCTGATACAAGGATAGCTACTCCTGCTCACTTTTGGTGTCCATTTGCATAGAATGTCTTTTTCTACCCCTTTACCTTAAGTTTATGTGAGTCCTCATATGTTAGATGAGTCTCCAGAAGGCAGCAGATACTTGGTTGGTGAATTCTTTTCTATTCTGCAATTTTGTATCTTTTAAGTGGAGCGTTTAAGCCATTTACATTCAATGTTAGTATTGAGCTGTGAGGTACTATTCCATTAATTGTGCTATTTGTTACCTTGTGGGGTTTTTTTTTTTTTTCTTTAATTGTATTTTTGTTTCATAGGTCCTGTGAGATTTATGCTTTAAAAAGGTTCTGTTTTCAGGATTTGTTTCAAGATTTAGAGCTCCTTTTAGCA
Source organism: Mandrillus leucophaeus (assembly GCF_000951045.1). NCBI lineage: Eukaryota > Metazoa > Chordata > Mammalia > Primates > Cercopithecidae > Mandrillus > Mandrillus leucophaeus. The sequence continues at coordinate 653,841 of NW_012109807.1, read as the reverse complement.
GTTCTTGTAGTGCTGGCTTGGTAGTGGTGAGTTCTCCCAGCATTTGTTTATCTGAAAAAGACTGTATCTTTCCTTCATTTATGAAGCTTAGTTTCGCTGGATACAAAATTATTGGCTGATAATTGTTTTGTTTGAGGAGGCTGAAGATAGGGCCCTAATCCCTCCTAGCTTGTGGGGTTTCTGCTGAGAAATCCACTGTTAATCGGATAGATTTTCTCATACTTTTGACTCACAGCTCTTAAGATTCTTTCCTTCGTCTTAACTTAGATAACCTGATGACAATGTGCCTAGGCGATGATCTTTTGCAATAAATTTCCCAGATGTTCTTTGAGCTTCTTGTATTTGGATGTCTAGGTCTCTAGCAAGGTTGGGGAAGTTTTCCTCAATTATTCCCCAAAATATGTTTTCCAATTATTCTAAGGTTTAGTTGTTTAACATAATCCCAGACTTCTTGGAGGCTTTGTTCATTTTCTCTTATTCTTTTTTCTTTGTCTTTGTTGGATTGGGTTAATTCAAAAACCTTGTCTTCAAGCTCTGAACTTCTTTCTTCTACTTGTTCAATTTTATTGCTGAGACTGTCCAGAGCATTTTGCGTTTCTCTAAGTGCATCCATTATTTTCTGAAGTTTTGATTGTTTTTATTTATGTTACCTATTTCACTGAAGATTTCTCCCATCATTTCTTGTATCCTTTTTTTTTTATTTCCTTAAATTGGATTTCACCTGCAAGCATGGTACCGCCAAGCAAGGTGCCCCCTTGCTTAGCTGAATAACTGACCTTCTGAATTCTTTTTCAGGTAAATTGGGGATTTCATCTTGGTTTGGATCCATTGTTGGTGAGATGGTGTGATTCTTTTGGGGGTGTTAAAGAACCTTGTTTTGTCACATTACCAGAATTGTTTTTCTGGTTCCTTCTCATTTGAGTAGGCTCTGTCAGAGGGAAGGTCTAGGGTTCAAGGTTGCTATTCAGATTATTTTGTCCCACAGGTTGTTCCCTTAATGTAGTACTCTCCCCATTCTCCTATGGATGTGTTCCTGAGAGCTGAGCTGTAGTGATTGTTATCCTTCTTCTGGATCTAGCCACCCAGCAGGTCTACCAGGCTCTGTGCTGGTACTGGGGGTTGTCTGCATAGTCTTGTGATATGAACCATCTGCAGGTCTCTCAGTCATGGACACCAGCACAGTATTTGGGGTGTCTCCTGGGTCCCGCAGGAGCAATCTGCTTCCTTCAGAGGGTCTGTGGGTTCTCTCAGCTTTCCTGGTTTATTTCTGCAGTAGCTCTGGAGCAAAAGTTCACGACGCAAGTCTCCACACACTGCTCTGTACATCACAGTGGGAGCTGCAACCCATGTACACAAACACTTTCAAGAAGCAAGATTTAAAACAGACCCTAAGGGATTTAAATAGGATGGTAAGGAAGGAAATTTCTAGTAGACTGAGTTGGTTGAACAAATGCACAGATTTGGAAATACTTACAGGTGGTCTTGAAAAGCAGTATCCCTTCTTCCAGGTCTCTAAAGTTTTGCTCCATGGATATTCAGATTTGCAGTCATATTTCTAATATCAAATATAATCATGTATTTTTAAATGTGAGTCTATGTTTGAGTCTCTTTATTCTTTGTAGGACACTAGTCTTTTCATAGGTACTGAAATGTTTATGCAACAAACAGTGTATGATCTGTTTATCTATCTGTAGGAACCTCGTCCCTTAGGAAGTTCCTTTTAAACTGAAGATGCTTTCAAGAGGTTTAAGTAGACCAGTGGTTTCCTTGGCTCTGAAGGTACACTTGTACTTCCCTCAGGTACTCAAAGCACTCTAATATAAAGTTTATTTTTTCAATTATATAAGAATTACATGCTCAAATAATATATTTACAATATACAGGAAGAAGAAAAAGTCTTTTATATTCATGCTACGCTGAGCAACAATCACTGATATTTGGGTGTTTACCTCTAGGATTTTATTGCACTTCTTAATATAGTGGTGATTAAAATACATAAACATTTTCATGTTCTACTAAGATTATTTTTTATGTACATAAGGGTAATTAATTAAGTGACAAGGTTTATTTTCACCTTATACCTGGGGAATTACATATGCTCACGTACACAGGATTTATCAGTGCATTATATCATTAAGAGATCATCACACACCACGATGAGTTATCATCTTTTTTTATTTTTGTGTGTGATATATGTATTTATGTTAATTTTTTACCTGATATCAGTCTCACATGGATGAGTGTCTAGATGGACAAAGGACAAAAATTAAAGTAGTGTTAGTTACAGACGGCATTTAATATTAAAGTATTTAGTAGTAAATACAGTAATATGCTCCATCGAAAATCAGCTAATGGAGGGTTAAGCATTAGCAAGTCCTGTTTGGAGACTTAGCAAGAATTATCAGCTTCCTGATAGTCAACTTTTGGGTTGAAGAGGTTTTTCAATGGAAATGTGTGCATTTGATGAATGCTAATTACATGGTTCGAAATCTTTAGCCAATCCATTTGCAGCTGTTATCCAAGTTATTTTATAAATGTCTGAAACAGCTGTCAACATTCTGAGGGGAAGCTCTTCAATCAATGAATTGACAGAAATGCAATACTTAGATTTTTCTGAGCAGAAGGCAAGAGAACATAATATACACATCTTTAGTGATGTAGCCAGCAATGAAAGGGAACGATTGATACTGCCATTGTGTTTTAAAGTGTTGAAGAAAATGTTCATGCTCATGGGCATGGAAAAGACATTATAAGACTTGGATGGGAGACCCACAAAGTCAAATGGGGTGTTTGAGTGTCCTAAGGATACAAGCAAAGCAATCTTATTTTCCATCAATAAGAAAGATTCTAGTGGTGTATAGCAACATTGTAAATCATATTTTAATTAAAATTTTAGTACTTGCTGATGTTATTTGTTTATTGTCTCAATAAAGCATTTTTAACAGATGACATCTGGACATTTTGCTTAATTTCTCTCTCTCTCTCTTTTTTCTCTATAAAATTCTTTAGTAAATCTTATTGTCGAGAAAGGCACCAGACTGACAGCTCTGGAAAATGAAGCCTTTTATTCAGCTTCAGAATTAGTGTATGCAGAAAAGCGCTGCCTTGATGCAGCTATTGGCCTCCATTTCGCACTAGAGAGACTACTCCTTAAAAGACGACTTAGGTTACTTTTATTCTTGACCCAGTATTTGCTTCTTGGCTCAGGTTGCAGCCTTAAGTGGAAAAATGAGCAATTGTTAGGGCAGTGCTTTCTGGATCCTCATGGATCAGAAATTACACTGAACCCACTATGTCATTCCATCTGCAAGTGATCCCCAAACGATTCTTGAACCACCATGACCTACTTAAAAATAACCCAAAATTTTCCTTGCGAGAATGGAAGAATACCTGGTCTGCTCACATAAAATGTATGGCATGTGACAATATGCCTGGAATTATAATATAAGGATAAATGTGCATGCAGAAATCATGAGCTCTGTCATAAAGGAAAAATATTTAAAAATCTGAGCATCATATGTTGAGTAGCATGCTCATGGCCATCAGAGAAAAAAAGGCATAGAGCAGAGATTCCTATGCCCATTAGAATTATTTGGGAAACATTTAGAAATCCCAAAGCCCAAGTCACACCCCAGATCATTCAACCAGAATCTCTGGGCCTGGGACCACACATGTCTCTTTTCAACATGTGTCTTTTCAGCCTGTACCTGTAGCCAATGTTAAGAAACATTGGCATAGAGAACAGTCTCAATATTGATAGCACTTGCAAAAAGATGTAGTTCCTTTGTTAAGATGGCTTTTGCTTATGATCTGGAAAGCAAAACATTCTGCCCCTCAATACAATAACATGTTAATAGAAAAAATGTCTTGCTTTCGGCAAAAAAAAAGTCATCCTTTTTTCCCTATTAATATATTACTTGGTGTTTATTGAAAAATTATTTAACTGGTGCAGGGACAAGCTATTAAGAATTTTGCAGAGATTTACATGGAGAATATTTTATTGTTTTGATATATGAAACAGGAGGTTATAGTGAGCCAAGATCACATCACTGCACTCCAGCCTGGGTGACAGAGTGAGACTCTGTCTCAAATAAATAAATAAATAAATAAATAAATAAATAAATGAAAAAGAAAAAAGAAAAATTCACTAGGAGCTGGGCTCAGTGGCTCATGCCTGTAATCCCAGCACTTTGGGAGGCCAAGGTGGGCGTATTGCCCAAGCTCAGGAGTTCGAGACCAGCCTAGGCAACATGGTGAGACCCTGTCTCTACTAAAAATACAAAAGATTAGCCAGGCATGGTAGCTCATGCCTGTAATTCCAGCTACTTAGGAGGCTGAGGCAGGCAGGAGACTCACTTGAACCCGGGAGGCGGAGGTTGCAGAGAGCTGGGATTGCACCACTGCACTCTAGCCTGAGCGACGGAGCAAGACCTTGTCAAAAAAAAAAAAAAAAAAAAAGAATTCCCTTGGGATTCAAAGGCAGATTTGAGCAAGAAGAAGAAAGAATAAGTGAACCTGAAGGTGGCGCAATTGAAATTATTGAGTCTGAGCAACAGGAAAAAAAAGATTCATGAAAACTGAACAGATTCTAAGGGTCCTGTGGGGCATCTAGCAGACCAACATATGTATTGTGGGAGACTAAAAGAAGAAGAGAATGTGGCAGAGAAATTATTCAAAGAAATAACGGATGAACTCTTCCTAAAGGTGACACGAATATAAATATTATATTTAGACATGAAAATAAATATTCAAGAAGCTTGACAAACTCCAAATAGATGAACAGAGACCCACACCAAGGCAAACTATAATCAAACTGTAGAAAGCCAAAGGCAAAGAGAATCCTGAAAGCAGCAAAAGAGAAGCAATTTGTCAAATGTAAGTATCCTCAATAAGATGGTCAGCAGATTTCTCATTGGAAACTTCAGAGGCCAGAAGTCAGTGGGCTGATATATTCAAAGGGCTGAAAGAAAGATTGCCAACAGAATCCTATCTTTAGCAAAAATGTCCTTCAAAAATGTAGGAGAAAGTAAGAGATTTCCAGATAAACAAAAGTCAGGAGTTTGTAATCACTAGACCTGCCCTTCAAGAACTGCTATAAGGACTACTGCGGGTTGAAATAAAGGACACCAGACAGGATCTCAAAGCTGTATGGAGAAATAAAGATGTCAGTGAAGGTAAATACGTGGGCAATTATAAAAGCTAGTGTTGCAACACCAGTTTGTAACTCTACTTTTTGTTTTTGTACATGATTTAAGGGACTCATACATATTTAAAAATTATTAGTATAAAAGTTAGTGTAATTGTAACTTTGATTTGTAACTCCACACTTTGTTTTCTAAATAATTTAAGAGGCTAATGCATAAAAACACAATTATCGGTTTGTGTTTTTGAACACATAACGTACAAAGATGTAATTTGTTATATCAATCACTATAAAAGGGTGGGGACTGAGCAGTTAAAGGAGAAGAGCTTTATTTGTTATTGAAGCTAACCTGGTATAAATTCAAACAAGTGGATTATAACTTTAGGATGTTAAATGTAATCTACATGGTAACCGTAAGGAAAATATCTATAGAATATACACACAAAAGAAAATGAGAGGACAATTAAAATGTTTCACTACAAAAAAATCAATTAAAAACAAAAAAAGACAGCAATCTGGGAAATGAGGAACCAAAGAATCTATAAGACATATAGAAAACAGGTTGGGTGCAGTGGCTCACGCCTGTAATCCCAGCACTTTGGGAGGCCAAGGCAGGTGGATCACTTGAGGTCAGGAGTTCAAGTCCAGCCTGGCCAACATGGTGAAACCCTTTCTCTACTAAAAAATACAAAAATTAACCAGGTGCGGCGGCAGGTCCCTGTAATGCCAGCTACTCAGGAGGCTGAGGCAGGAGAATCGCTTGAACCTGGGAGGCAGAGGTTTCAGTGAGCTGAGATCCTATCACTGCAGTCCAGCCTAGGTGACAGAGTAAGACTTTGTCTCAAAAAAAATAAAAATAAAAATAAAGAAAACAAAGAAAAATGACAGAAGTCCCTCCTTATCAGTTACTACTTTGAATGTAAATGGATTAAATTAAATTGATCTCCAGTCAAAAGACAGAGATTAGCAGAATACAGAAAAATAAAACAATCCAACTATATGCTGTTTATAAAAGACTCACTTTAACTCTAGAGACACAAATAGGTTGAAAGTGAAAGGCTGGAAAAATATTTTTGATGCAAATAGTAACCACATAGCAGCATTATTCACAATAGCCCAAATGTGGAAATGACCCAAGAGTCCTTCAATAGATGAATGGATAAAAAAAAGATGGCAAATACAAACAATGGAATATTATTCAGCCCGAAAAAAGAAGGAAATTCTGATACATGCTACAACATGGATGGACCTTGAGGAATCAAGCTAAGCAAACTAAGCCAGTCACAAAAATACAACTACTGTCTGATTTCACTTGTATAAGTTTCCTTGAGTTGTCAAACTGAAAGAGACACAAAGTAGAATGATAGTTGCCAAGGACTGAGAGGAAAGGGGGAATGGTGAATTTTTGTTTAATGGGCTCAGAGTTTCAGTTTTGTAAAATAAAAAGAGTTCCAGGAGGAACTCTTGGAAGGTGATAATGGTTGCACAACAATATGAAAGTGCTTAATAGTACTAAATGTGCACTTCAAGACAGGTAAAATGGGAGATTTTATGTTTCGTATATTTTACCACAATTTTTTAAAAAGATAAAATTAAAGAGACATCACTATCAAGCTGAGAGAGAAATGGTTTATGTGGAGAGGATAATCAGCCAAGCAAGGAAAATGGCAAGGAAATGATAGAAGGAATATCTCAGCAAATTGTTTTTTTTCTAAATCCTCATTCACTCACTCTTATTCTGAATTTGAAGAATAAACTTGATCCATCTGGCCAAAGGAACATTCCATGAAATGTGGATACCAATCCTTAGGGCAAATTAGTGTTTGTGGTGATGAAATTATTTCAAAAACTTTTAAAAGATTTTCTCATATTATTGAGAGTGTTTTAAATTTTTTTTTCTCTCTCCGTCTCTCTGTCTCCCTCTCTCTTTCTCTCTCTCTCTGTGTGTGTGTGCGCGCGTGTGTGTGTGTGAAGAAATTAACAACATCTAAGAAATTTAAGAAGTTATTCTGTTTTCTCAACCAATCTAGATAATATTTTTGTTCTCTTTTGAAGTATTTAATTTTCACAATATGAATAGGTAGCACTTTTTCTCTTTTCTGATGTTAAAATAACACCTTTCCATTGTTTTTAGTGTTTAAAACATGCAAGCCAGTGTATCCAAACTTAACAGTTTCTGGTATGTTTTAAATCTAATTAGGTCATTGTGAGACTCAAGGTAAACTATGAAAAACATAAATTATTGAATAATAAAAGTATGAATTTAGTTCTTAGTTATAAATCTAATTTTGACAAAAAATCTTACACAGTAGAAGCCTGTAAAATAAAACATGGAGCTGTGTGTAATGTGCAAGAAATTCACTTTAATTCTTAAAGGTGCTGAACTTTGGATATTTCAATTAAATAATCATTATAATACTTCGTTTATAGAAATACACAGATGCTGG
>NW_012109807.1:638986-645711 GCF_000951045.1 Mandrillus leucophaeus | reverse complement strand
GTGCAGGTTTGTTACATATGTATACTTGTGCCATGTTGGTGTGCTGCTAAGGTACCATTTTCTAAGGTTAAAAGGAAGACATCTTCTGTGAGGGTAAAAATATTCAATGATAATTTTCTGTGCAGTAAAAATAGACATGAACCCATTAGACAACCACACACAGTCCCTGTAACAGCCAGTCCTTCCCTGAGTTAACTGAGCACCAAAATAAAGTTAGCTGTCAGTATAGAGAAAGTGCACAAAAACATATAAATTCTCAATGTGTACACATCCTCAAGTTAAAAAGAGGAAACTAAATGATAAAATTATAAAAGATAATATTTGGTTTGTGCAAAAGTTATTGCAGTTTTTGCCACTGAAAATAATGACAAAATATAATACAAATATTATATTATTCGTATATAATATTCGAATATTCGAATATACTCGTATTATATTTTGTCATAAATATCTATATGACACCAAAAAAATGGAAGAATATAGGAGAAAAAGGCAATTTACGTGTTACACAGTCACTCATTCTACCAAGTGTTTATTGATTGCCTTGTATATGCCAGGCATGTTTTGGATTGGGGATACAATATAAACAAAACAGACATGGATCCTGCCCTCAAAGCATTTGAAAATGACCTCAAATTCCTCTCATCGAAACCATCTAGTAGACATTTAAGACCCCTCTGCAATATCCTCATTAAGCGGTTGTTACAAAAACTGTGGATTAGCTTGCTCAACATCCATTCCAATTCACTCCTTCAAAAACATTTATGTCCCAGGTTCTAGGCACTGGGTACTGTTTGGAAAACTGTTAGGAATTACAGCAATGAGTAAAACAGTTAAAAAAAAAAACTTTCCTACTATACACTTAATGATGAAAAGTTAAAGACTCTTGTGAGCTAGAGTTCTAGACTTGATTTAGTTTCTACTGACAGAGACACACGAGACTTGGATTTGGAACTGAATTAAGTAGGAATAGGTGGGCAGAGAATAAGATATCCCTTGGCTGGTGCAGTTTATGGCAGAGGCCGTGTCATTTCAGGGACTACAGGTGTTCCCAAAGTTCAGCTAAGGCATGACCCAGCTTCCCTTACTATAATTTTGTATGGTTAATACCTGGTATACATTCCTTTCACTGAAACCAGTTAGAGCTCCTTCCATTGCCTGCAACTGACCACAATGGATGTGCTGTTTCTGAGCCAATGCTTGTGCCTACTGTTTAGTGGGAATCTCTTTCTGTTGCTAGGATGGTGTGCATCTAAAATACTGATGATTTTTTGTGTGATTACAGCACACACAAGAAACAAAAGATGGCAAAAGCTACAATTCCACTGCTTTTTTAACATTCTCTCTTTCCAATAATGAGCCAAATGTATATACATATAAATCTAGAAGTTATGCTAATTTGTCCTATCAGTTTCAACTTCCCTGCTATAAACTGCACGAGTTTGTTGAATTTCTACAGTGAACTCTAATTTTGACAACATAAAGAAACACTTCGCCGACTGGATAAGAAGTTACTGAGAATATGAATATTTGACAAGTGCATGCCCTGAGGTCAGCAATCTATATCTAAATAGTGCTGGACACATAATTTAGATGACAGGAAAACATGGATTTGCCATATAAACACAAATGTTTCTAAGCTTCAAAGGTCATTAAGAATGTAATGCTAACAGGCTGGTTGGAAAACTGATATGCTTGTTTCAGGAAGTCTGTATTTCCCAGGATAAAATGTTCCTTTGAGTCTAAAGTCAAAATAACATCATGCAGGTGTTTACAATTTAATCACAGCAAACTCTGTTCATAAAGAGATGAGATAGTTTAATCACACACTAGGCTGTGATATGCTCATTGAAATTGGACACAGTTTTAAATATCAGATATGATACTTGATTTTGGAAAACACTTGGAAAATGGGCCAAGAATGTTTCTCCAGTGGAAATAAGAAAGGTGGCATGCAAATGCTTAAGAATCATTTAAGGTTACTGAAGAATAATTGTTAATCATATGATTTGATAAATTGAGATAGAAGATTCTACTTTGTAGGTACTATAAAATGGGATGAGTTAATTGCTTTCAGAGAGCATTTAGAAGTGGTTCTGCATAAGAGTAAAAAAATGAATTAGACAGTTTCTTTATTTTGATTTGCAACTCTATAAAACATTTAGGAAATAAAACCATCTTGAACCATTTGGCAGGAAGTAATGTTTTCCTTCTTGAACTCCCAACTTACTTTGCAATTTTTTCTTGACTCTATCATGGTCTTCCTAGAATTATCATATTCATGTAAATATCTTTTCTTTTTCTATAAGCTAATAAGCCTCTCAAAGGCAGGTATCATCTTAACACCTAGATGGTTCTTGACAACAGAGCCTTGCAAAGCATGTGTCACTAAATATTGGTTGATAGAGATAAAATCACCTTTGTATAGATTAAATTCTTACTTTAATTCCTAAAGTACCAAATTTCTACTTTTCAGCAGGGCAGCAAAGTCAGCAGGAATGCTGGACAGGATTGTCCACGTCTCCAAATTGTGAAATATCCAGTCTCCCAGTTGACCTTCCTGGAAGAATCCCAGGGGTCTTTCAGCCCCAGCACTCCAATCCCTCATGGAGTAGGCAAAGCCTGAACAATTCTGGGGTTCATGTTTGCATCTGCCAAGTGTGCATGTGTTGAACTCATGATAGGCACTGTAGAATGCAAGGCTGTCTTGTTAATGTGGGAACACCACGGGTGCTGGGGACATGGTGAAGGGACGTTGTGTGATCAATCATAGCACCCACGTTTAAATTTCACACACACCCCCAACACTGTTCAGGCCATAGAAACCATAGCTGAAGGGTTGCCAGATTTTCACTTCTGAAGAGCAACCTAGACAAATAGAATCTCATGTCCTTACACAGGAGATGGCATAGGTGATAACTGTGAGAACAGCAGGCAGAGTTAACCAGTGGGGCTTGAGTGCTGAAGTAGGAGGACAAGTAAGCTGGGTTCCTAAAGAGAAGGGCTACAGAGGGCAGATGACATGGATAAAGGCGAGGATGAGGTGCTAGGACTAGGAGATGCTTCAGCTTCATTATGTCTAATGCAAGGATACTAACAGTACCTTCCTCACAGGATGGTATTTTATGACTAACAGAGATAAAACCTTTAAGGTACTCAGTACTCAATTAATGCCATTGAATTTTTTCTTTCTTTCTTTTTTTTTTTTGAGACTGAGTTTCACTCTTGTTGACCATACTGGAGTTCAATGTCGCAATCTCAGCTCACTGCAACCTCCGCCTTCCAGGTTCAAGTGATTCTCCTGCCTCAGCCTCCTAAGTAGCTGGGATTACAGGAATGTACCACCACACCAGCTAATTGTGTATTTTTAGTAGAGACGGTGTTTCACTTTGTTGGCCAGACTGGTCTTGAACTCCTGACCTCAGGTGATCCACCTGCCTCGGCCTCCCAAATTGCTGGAATTACAGGCGTGAGCCACCATGCCTAGCCATTGAATGTTACATAATGTTCTTTAAAATTTTTAATGTTAAATATAATGTGTGTTGTTTATATGCACATATATGTATAATTTATGTTATTCTCTATTGTATTTCTTAGAATTGCATCCCATGGTACATTTCAATCAATACTCTTTCTCTGATAGACACACAAGAGATATGTCGCTCTTACCTTTGCTTCCTCAAAAGATCAAGAATGAGGCCAGGCACGGTGGCTCACGCCTGTAATCCCGACACTTTGGGAGAACAAGGCAGGTGAATCACCTAAGGACAGGAGTTTGAGACCAGCCTGGCCAACGTGGTGAAACCCAATCTCTACTACAAATACAAAAATTAGCTGCGTATAGTGGTGAGCACCTATAACCCCAGCTACTTGGGAGGCTGAGGCAAGAGAATTGCTGAAACCTGGAAGGTGGAGGTTGCAGGGAGCCGAGATCATGCCATTACTCCAGCCTGGGCAACGAAAGCGAGACTCCCATCTCAAAAAAAAAAAAAAAAAAAAAAAAAAAAAAGATTAGCTGGCCGTGGTGGCATGTGCCTGTAATTCCAGCTACTCGGGAGGCTGAAGCAGGAGAATTGCTTGAACCCTGGAGGTGGAGGTGGCAGTGAGCTGAGATTGCACCACTGCACTCCAGGCTGGGTGACGGAGCAAGGCTCCATCTAAAAATAAAAATAAATAAATAAATTTTTAAAAAAAGATTAAGAATGAAAATTGAATTGGCTGGGTGCAGTGGGTCACGCCTGTAATCCCAGCACTTTTGGAGGCCAAGGTGGGCAGATCACCTGAGGTCAGGAGTTTGAGACCATCCTGGCCAACATGGTGAAACCCCATCTCTACTACAAATACAAAAATTAGCTGCGTATAGTGGTGAGCACCTATAACCCCAGCTACTTGGGAGGCTGAGGCAAGAGAATTGCTGAAACCTGGAAGGTGGAGGTTGCAGGGAGCCGAGATCATGCCATTACTCCAGCCTGGGCAACGAAAGCGAGACTCCCATCTCAAAAAAAAAAAAAAAGAATGAAAATTACCCACTTCAGAATGTTTCTCATTTTTGGGTTCTGAATCACCATCTTCTGCTTATATTTTCAGGCTGCATCCACTTCTTAGGGACAATGTGATTTGTAAGTTGCCTCCCTGCTGTGTAAAGTGGTACTTCCTCTCTTTTATGCTTGAAGCAGCTTCACTTTGGTTCTAGTTTCTGAAATTTGATTAAGTCTTACTTATTTTCACTACGCCCTTCATGATTTTATTGATTTTAGTTATGTTCCTTATTCACATTCATTTCTTTCATTCAGAAAGTCCCAGTATCCTGAATAAATCCAGTCTATAATTGTGGTCATTTAGTTCTCTTCTGCCAGATTTCCTTTACCTCTACTCCGTTCATCACAAGGTAGTTCTACATTGACTCCAAATCCATGTGTGAAAGAGATGTCCATAACACCATAGAAATTGTCTACACACTATTATTTCAAATAGAGGAAGCACTACAATCCCATCACCATTTCACAACAACTACTTTCATTGTCTACATGCACTTTTAGGGGGCTTTTTGTTTGTTTGTTTTTTGAGATGGGATCCCACTATGTTGCCCAGGCTGCTTTCAAACCCCTGGAGTCAAGCCTTCTTAAGTAGCTGGAACTACAGATGCACACTACTGTGCCTGGCTTCCACTTTAAAAAATAATGATAACAAAGTCTATGTAAAATAATTACAAACATGGCCAAAGAAACACTGACCTTAAGCATATTGTCTCTGAACTTGGGGACTTTCGAAGACATTTTCAATGCACAGCAAGCGGTGCGATCAATCTACCTTTAGGTCTCATGTAAATTTGTTTTATTTTTGACAGCTAAACTTGGAGAAATGATGCTTCAAGCATCACAACAGCATTGACTGACAGCTCCCTAAGTGTTGAATCTTTTATAGCAAACATAATTGACAGCTCATAGCTAAAGAGCTGCACATGTGTATGGATTTGGTCCATACCGAACACAGTGAAAAAAAATCAAAGAAGATACTTGCTCTATTTGTTATGTATTAAGATTCAATTAATACGGTAAAATATACGCATCTTGGAATAGATTTACTTGTGGGCTAGGACAGGTTCCATTTTGAATAGTATAGAAGCTTAATATATAGCAATTATGTACTAAAATCTCCTCTAATAAGTATTTTTAAATTTCAGTGAAATTTACATGACTTGTTTTCTTACTCCATATATATTTATTTAGCTGGGAGTGGTCTAGATCAGCGGTTTCCAACCTTTTGGGCACTAGAAACCGGTTTCATGGAAGACAATTTTTCCACCACTGGGGTTTGGGGGATGGTTTCAGGATGAAACTGTTCCACTTCAGATCAGGCATTAGTTAGATTCTCACAAGGAGCATGCAACACAGGTCCCTCGCATGTGCAGTTCACAATAGGGTTCCCACTCCCACGAGAATCTAATGCCGCCACTGATCTGACAGGAGGCAAAGCTCAGGCAGTAATGCTGGCTCACCTGCCACTGGCCCCCTTCTGTGTGGCCCGGTTCCTAACAGGCCACGGACCAGTACCGGTCCACGGCCCAGGGGTTGGGGACCCCTGGTCTAGATAATTAGAGACTTTTCAAGTTGTAGATTTAAATACCACTCAAGCTATCTTTTGTGGGTATCTGGCTGTGAGGATTAAGTTTAAAAATCTGGCCATATTAAAAACAAGAATTCTGAAATTCCATTTCTAGGTATATACCCCACAGAACAGAAAGCAGGGGCTTGAACAGATATTTGTACATCTATGTTCATAACAGCATAATTCGCAATAGCCAAAAGGTAGAAACAACACCAGTGACTATCGATGGATGAATAAGTAGACAAATGTGTATATCTATACAATGGAATATTACTCAGGCTTCAAAAGGAAGAAAATTCTGACAAATGCTACAACATGGATGAACCTTGAATACACTGTGCTAAAAATAACAAAGCTGGAGGCAGCACATTACCCGACTTCAAACTATACTACAAGGCTACAGTAACCAAAACAGCATAGTACTGGTACTAAAACAGACACATAGACCGATGGAACAAAATAGAGAACCCAGAAATAAAACCACACACCTACAACTATCTAATCTTCAACAAAGCCGACAAAAATAAGCAATGGAGAAAGGAATCCCTCTTCAAGAACTGGTGCTGGGATAACTGGCTAGCCATATGCAGAAGAATAAAATTGGACTCCTACCTTTC
>NW_012109807.1:633588-637671 GCF_000951045.1 Mandrillus leucophaeus | reverse complement strand
GCACTACAATCCCATCACCATTTCACAACAACTACTTTCATTGTCTACATGCACTTTTAGGGGGCTTTTTGTTTGTTTGTTTTTTGAGATGGGATCCCACTATGTTGCCCAGGCTGCTTTCAAACCCCTGGAGTCAAGCCTTCTTAAGTAGCTGGAACTACAGATGCACACTACTGTGCCTGGCCTCCACTTTAAAAAATAATGATAACAAAGTCTATGTAAAATAATTACAAACATGGCCAAAGAAACACTGACCTTAAGCATATTGTCTCTGAACTTGGGGACTTTCGAAGACATTTTCAATGCACAGCAAGCGGTGCGATCAATCTACCTTTAGGTCTCATGTAAATTTGTTTTATTTTTGACAGCTAAACTTGGAGAAATGATGCTTCAAGCATCACAACAGCATTGACTGACAGCTCCCTAAGTGTTGCATCTTTTATAGCAAACCTAATTGACAGCTCATAGCTAAAGAGCTGCACATGTGTATGGATTTGGTCCATACCGAACACAGTGAAAAAAAATCAACTAAGATACTTGCTCTATTTGTTATGTATTAAGATTCAATTAATACGGTAAAATATACGCATCTTGGAATAGATTTACTTGTGGGCTAGGACAGGTTCCATTTTGAATAGTATAGAAGCTTAATATATAGCAATTATGTACTAAAATCTCCTCTAATAAGTATTTTTAAATTTCAGTGAAATTTACATGACTTGTTTTCTTACTCCATATATATTTATTTAGCTGGGAGTGGTCTAGATCAGCGGTTTCCAACCTTTTGGGCACTAGAAACCGGTTTCATGGAAGACAATTTTTCCACCACTGGGGTTTGGGGGATGGTTTCAGGATGAAACTGTTCCACTTCAGATCAGGCATTAGTTAGATTCTCACAAGGAGCATGCAACACAGGTCCCTCGCATGTGCAGTTCACAATAGGGTTCCCACTCCCACGAGAATCTAATGCCGCCACTGATCTGACAGGAGGCAAAGCTCAGGCAGTAATGCTGGCTCACCTGCCACTGGCCCCCTTCTGTGTGGCCCGGTTCCTAACAGGCCACGGACCAGTACCGGTCCACGGCCCAGGGGTTGGGGACCCCTGGTCTAGATAATTAGAGACTTTTCAAGTTGTAGATTTAAATACCACTCAAGCTATCTTTTGTGGGTATCTGGCTGTGAGGATTAAGTTTAAAAATCTGGCCATATTAAAAACAAGAATTCTGAAATTCCATTTCTAGGTATATACCCCACAGAACAGAAAGCAGGGGCTTGAACAGATATTTGTACATCTATGTTCATAACAGCATAATTCGCAATAGCCAAAAGGTAGAAACAACACCAGTGACTATCGATGGATGAATAAGTAGACAAATGTGTATATCTATACAATGGAATATTACTCAGGCTTCAAAAGGAAGAAAATTCTGACAAATGCTACAACATGGATGAACCTTGAATACACTGTGCTAAAAATAACAAAGCTGGAGGCAGCACATTACCCGACTTCAAACTATACTACAAGGCTACAGTAACCAAAACAGCATAGTACTGGTACTAAAACAGACACATAGACCGATGGAACAAAATAGAGAACCCAGAAATAAAACCACACACCTACAACTATCTAATCTTCAACAAAGCCGACAAAAATAAGCAATGGAGAAAGGAATCCCTCTTCAAGAACTGGTGCTGGGATAACTGGCTAGCCATATGCAGAAGAATAAAATTGGACTCCTACCTTTCACCATACACAAAAATTAACTCAAGATGGATTAAAGATTTAAGTGCAAGACCTCAAACTATAAAAATCCTAAAAGAAAACCTAGAAAATACCATTTTGGACATCGGCCTCGGCTAAGAATTTATCTCTAAGTCCTCAAAAGCAATTGCACCAAAGCAAAAACTGACAAATAGGACCTAAATAAACTAAAGAGCTTCTGTACAGCAAAATAAACTAACAACAGAGTGAACAGACAACTTACAGAATGGGAAAAATTTTCACAAACTGCACCTGACAAAGGACTAATATCCAAAATCTATAAGAAACATAATTCAGCAAGCAAAAAACAAATAACCACATCAAAAAGCAGGCAAAAGCATAACAGCCACTTCCCAGATGAAGACATACAACTGGTCAATAAATATATGAGCAAATGCTCAACATCAGTATCATCAGAGAAATGCAAACCAAAACGACAATGAGATACCATCTCATGCCAGTCAGAATGACTATTATTAAAAACTCAAAAAAATAACAGATGTTGGTGAGGCTGCAGAGAAAAGGGAATGCTTATACCCTGTTGGTGGGAATGTAAATTTGTTTAGCCACTGTGGAAAGCAGTTTAGAGATTTCTCAAAGAACTAAAAATAGAACTATAATGTGACCCAGTACTCCCATTACTGGGTATATATCAAAACGAAAAGAAATCATTCTACCAAAAAGACAGTATGTTAATTGCAGTACTTTTTACAATAGCAAAGACATGGAGTCAATCTGGATACCTGCCAACAGTGGAGGGATAAAGAAAATGTGGTACATGCACACCATGGAATACTATGCAGCCATAAAAGAGGAACAAAATCATGTCCTTTGCAACCATGGATGCAGCTGGAAGCCATTATCCTAAGTGAACTAACAGAGAAACAGAAAACCAAATACTTCATGTTCTCACCTATAAGTAGAAGCTAAACATTGAGTACACACGGACATAAAGTTGGGAACAATAGACACTGGGGACTACTAGAGGGAGGACAGAGGAAAGGGGGTAAGGACTGAAAAATTACCTATTAGGAACTATGCTCAGTGCCTGGGTGATGGGATTATTCATACCTCAGGCCTCAGCATCACATGATACATCCATATATCAAACCTGCACATGTACCCCCAGATCTAAATAAAAGTTGGAAAAAAATGGCAAAATGAAAAAAATTAAGCAAAGTGAAACAAGTCAGATACAAAAGGACAAATATTGGATATGATTCCACTTATAAAAGGCACATAAAACAGTCAAACTCATAGAGACAGAAAGTAGAATGGTGGGTGTGAGGGGCTGGAGGAAGGAGTTTGGGGAGTGAAAGATCTCACTTGTCTGTGGAAACCATTAAGTCTTTGTATTTTTTTCCAGGCTTAGATTTTTGTATAGATCCACAAAGTTCTGCAGCTCCAGGGATGCTTTCCAGGAATCCTGTGATGCAGGGCAGAGCAGGGGCACATCAATTTTTTGAGGACTACATCATTTAGCTATGCTCACTAGGTAGGAAGAGGGGAGGAAGATGGGGAAGAGGTGATAAAGGAGACAGGAATAAGGAAATGAGGTATGTGGAACACAGGAGAAAGAAATTACAACTGTGCCAATTTACACTGGTGCCACAGCCTGCCATACCTTTCAGTGTGAGTCAGAGAGAGATGGAAGGTGAAAATCAAGTCTTCTCGTCAGAAGTATATAAAACAAGTATGTAGCATTTCAAGAATAATGGTAAGTTGCACACCTATTTATCCACCAGCCATCTAAAGATAAAAAACATTGGCACCTCCTGTACCCTTCTGAAGGCATTCTTCTCCCTCCTCCCAGAGGTATTTACTATCCTGAATTTTGTGTTTTCATTGTCTTGCTTTTCTTTACAGTTTTACTATGTAGGGATAAACCCTTAAACAGTATCTTGCTTACTTTTGCCTATTTTTTGTAAATAGAATCCTACTGTGGCTATGCATATGTGACTTCCTAGTTTTTGCTGTACTGGTGAAACTCAACCATATTCATATGTATAGTTAAAGTTCATTCATTCTCATTGCTGTATGGTGCTCTTTTGTCCATCCATCCTCCTATCAACAGACAGGTTATTTTTGTTGTTACCAAAATAAAAATGTTGCTATGAACATCCTGATACATGTCTCCTGATGCACTGTGCAAGACCTTCTGCAGGGTATGTATCTAGGAATGTAATTGATGAATTGTTGGGTGTGCTCATCTTAAGTTGAATAGGTTACTAATTACCTGGTTGATTTCATGAGTTGTACCAATTTACACTCCTATCAGCAGCATCTAATAGTTCCTGCTATCCCACATCTCAGCAACACTT
>NW_012109807.1:631009-633043 GCF_000951045.1 Mandrillus leucophaeus | reverse complement strand
TTAGCAGTGCATTTGTTCCCAAATTCAAAGGCTACACAGGAAATTTAATGCAGGAGTACAAGCATTGCCCCTAGAGACGGAAAATGTACTATATTCGCTTTACTGTACAATCTGCAATCATGCATTCTGAGAAATGTGTCGTTAGGTGATTCCGTCACTGTGCAAACATCATTGAGTGTAGTTACACACATCTCAATGGTGTAGCCTTCTATACATCTTGGCTGTATGGTACAGACTATTATTCCCAGGAAACAAATCTGCACAGCATGTTACTGGAACACTGTAGGCAACTGTAACTCAATGGTAAGTAAATGTGTATCTAAACATAGAAAAGGTACAGTAAAAATACTGTATAAAAGGTAAAAATGGTACATTTGCATAGGACACTAACCATGGACAGAGCTTGCAAGGCTGTAAGTTGCTCTGGGTGAGTCAGTGAGTGAGTGGTAAGTGAATGTGAAGGCCTAGAACATTGCTGTTTACTACTGTAGACTTTACAAACACAATACACTTAGGCTACAATAAATTTATTAAAAAACTGTCTTTCTTCAATAAGAAATTCACCTTAGCTTACTATAACTTTTTAACTTCATAAACTTTTTAATATTTTAAAAGTTTTTGACTCTTTTATAGTAACACTTAGCTTAAAACATAAGCACACTGTACAGGCGTACAAAAACATTTTCTTTCTTTATATTCCTTTTCTTTCTTTATATCCTTATTCTTCTATAAGCTTTTTTTATTCTTTAATATATTTCTAGCTTTTTAAACTTGCCTGTTAAAAATAAAGACACAAATACACACATTATCCTACACAGGGTCAGGATCACCAACATCACCGTCTTCCACCTCCACAGTGTGTCCCACTGGAAGGTCTTCAGGAGCAATAACACGTATGGAGCTCCTATGACAATAACGCCTTCTAGAATATCTCCTGAAGGATCTACCTGAGTTTGTTTTACAGCTAACTTTTTATTTTTATAAGTAGAAGGAGTACACTCCAAATTAACAATAAAAACTATAAGGTATAGCCTGGTAAATAAATAAACCAGTAACATAGTTCCTTATCATGTATTATGTATTGTACATAATTGTATGTCCTTTAATAGGACTGGCTGTGCATAGATTTGCTTACACTATCATCACCACAAACGGGTAAACAATGCGTTGTACTACTGTAGCAGGACGAGCTGCAGACAAGAACCCCTCAGACACTGAGCTGTAGAAGGAAAGGGCTTTATCCAGCTGGGAGCACTGGCGGACTCACATCTCCGAAAACCGAGCTCCCCGAGTGAGCAATTCCTATCCCTTTTAAGGGCTGACTACTCTAAGGTGGTCCACGTGAGAGGGTCATGATTGATTCAGCAAGCAGTGGGTACGTGAGTGGGGGCTGCATGCACCAGTCATCAGAACGGAACAGAACAGGACAGGGATTTTCACGATGCTTTTCCATACAATGTCTGAAATCTATAGATAATACAAGCAGTTAGGTTAGGGGTTGATTTTCAACTACCAGGCGCAGGGCACAGTGCTGGGCTATCTGCCTGTGGATTCCACTTCTGCCTTTTAGTTTTTACTTCTTCTTTCTTTGGAGGTACAAATTGGGCATAAGACAATATGAAGGGTGGTATTCTCCCTTACTATGATGTCTTGATGGCTATAAGGTCATTAGGAGATAGCAACTTTTTAGCTGTGTTATAATTTTATGGGACCACTCTCTTATGTGAAGGTCATTGTTGACCAAAACTGCATAATGCAGTGCATGACAGCATTCTAGTAAAGAACTGCGACATGAATTTCAGAAAAAGGAAAAATCTCTACCACTCCTAACCTTAATTTTAGTACTTAGTTTTTATATGGTTTAATATCAATAATTTTTTAATAGTATAAATCCTGCTTCCACATACTTACTGTTTTCTACTTGATTAAATTTCCACAATTAAAATTTAAAAAAAAATTTAAAATAATCTCACAATGTGTAGGAACTACTGTTTAAAGACATCTATTTTAATGAGCTATAAAGTCTTGGTTCTC
>NW_012109807.1:621769-630409 GCF_000951045.1 Mandrillus leucophaeus | reverse complement strand
GAAAGACCTGGGACTGATAGAAAGGGAATGTTCAGTTTAAGATAAAGATTGTGGAGACCAAAGTTCTTTAGAAGTCTTATAGTGGCTGCCCTTAGAGACAATGGATGACCAATGTTTCCTATTCAGATCTTAGTTAATCTCTTTAGGATTGGGAGGGTCTGGAAGAAAAAGATCTAGCTATGTTAACAGAGATTCTTTACAGATGCATATCCCACCCCTCCAAGGACAGCTTTGCAAGGCCATTTCAAGATATGGCAAAGAAACATGTTTTGGGGTAAAATATTTTGATTTTCTTCCTTGTCTCGTAATGTTATGCCAGAGTCAGGTTGGAAAGTAAGTCACCATATATAGGGTTAAGTAAAACCCATCTGATAAGAATTTATGATTTGTAGGGCATGACTCCCTAAACCCCGTAGATAGGAATTTGGGCAAGATAAAAAAATCAGAGTTTAGTCCTCTGACCTCTGCCAATTTCTCATGATATTTTTTGCTAGTCTAAAAGCTAATAACAGAAAGAACAGGATGAGCATTTTATACAAGTAAATGTATTCCATTTAAAAGATTTTTATTTATTGTGAAATTATGTCATTCTATTAATGTTAAAAAGTTGTTTCGTGAAATGATGGTGATAGTACAGGGTGTTTGCTTGACAACTTTATACGATCTCCGATTTTCTGTGTTTTACTTTTACTGACCCTTCAAATCTAAGTGTTTGTAAACCCTTTTAAAGTGTGTTACTACATCATTTAATATGTGTTTCGTAGAAAGCGCCCTGGGAGTTAACCGTCAGGAGCACGCAAGTTTCAGAAAGCAAGACATACTCATCTCTAACAATTGATCAGTTCTGATTGGCTTTCAAGTAAGGCTTAGTACCAACGCTTAGGTAGGGACGTGCAAAAACGAGAAAGGTAGTGTTTGACCTCACCGGTTTAAGGTTTATCCTGTACAGTTAAGAAACAACGCAGGAAAGTGCCAGTTTGACAGCTGCTGCAGGAGAGTCTTGACTTGGATCCAGAAGAACGTGGAAAGTTAGAGGAGGGGAAAACCCCTACTAGGATAAGACACATAGGAAGCAATGCTTGGAATCCATCTGGGGCCCCGGCCGCCCTGCCAAGGTGGAGGAAGAGCCCGCTCGAGATGCAGCAAGGGGGCTGGGAGGGAAGGGCTGGCTAAAGTGCCACGTGGAAGTGAGCGCCAAAGAGACTAGGAGAGCGTGGAAGTGAGTTCCAAAGAGACAGAATTCAGGACGTGAAGAGAAAGCGGCCGCGATAAACTACCCACTGCGCTCCTTCTTGAGGGCGACACCAGCCAGGGGTGGAGTCGGATACGGCCCGCGCACTCCATGCACCCAATCAGCGACTTGCCGTCTCGGGTCGCGGGACACGCCCCCCGATCCAAAGGCCCTAGAAGCTCTTGCTCAGGACAGCCTCTGGAGCCCCGCGCCCATTAGCGCCTGCGCCGTCTCTAGGCCCCGCCCCGTCACCCCTGCGGCCCTGGATCTCCCACAGCTAACATGGCGGCCCCCTGTGTGTCCTACGGCGGAGCAGTTTCCTACTGGTTTCTTCTCTGGGGTAGGGGTACCCTCGTCCGGAAGCAAAGCCTCTGGAAAACCGCGGCAGCTGAGTTGCAAACAAATGTCAGATCCCAGGTAAGGCCTGGGAGGACTGGAAGCGGTTTATCTCTGCCGCGCGAGGATATGGAGCCAGCGCGGACACCCCCCAGCGTCTCGTGCCTTCAGGCAGGGTAGATGTTTAGTGGAGATCTGAGGTTGGGGGTGGGGAGGTGGGTGTTGGCTTGCAGCGGCCGCTCTGGAGATTGTTACTTTTTTTTTCGCGGGTTGCAGCGAGGGGAACTTACCTGCGGGTGGAAGTGGAGCGACCTCTTCTTTCATTTGGCGGCTGAGCTAAAGGTCGGTGCCTAGGTCTGGTGTTGGGTCCAGTCCTGCCCTGCCCTGCTGTCCAGAGAGGAGGAGGGCCGCGCCAGAGAAGAATGATGGGAATTGGATTCCTGCAGGGGCCTGGAAGACAATGGAGAAAGTCACGTTCTGTAGAGGACAGTGACTTTTTAGAAGTGCCTTCAATCTGCGCAATTTCTGTCTTCTTAATTTTCCCGAATCTTTCTCTATGGAAAGATGCAGGCCAGAACTTGTACATTTCGTTTAATCCAGAGGGAAGTGGGGAGTCAACAGCTGGTAGGCTGATGATGCCAATATACTGACATGCGATCTCAGAGGAGGAAACAGATTTGAGAGGGAAGAAACGAGTTTAGTTTGGGATTATGTTTTAGGCATCTGGGATTTCCAGTAGGTCTATAAATAGGCAAGTCTATAGCTCAGGAGAAGAACTGATTTCGAAGTGCCCTGTTATCTTGTAGATGGTAATTGAGGCCTTGTAAACAAATTAAATTACCTAGGGAGAGTGTACTGAGGAGTAGGCAGAGGGACAGGGCCCTGAAGGACAAATAAGAAATAGGAAGCCCCAAGAGATTGAGAATGAGGGACCAAACAAGCAGGGGAGAAACCAGCCAGTGTGGTATCATGGAAAACAGGTGAATGTTTCAAGGAGGGAGAGTGATAACCAGTACCAATTATTGCAGGGAAATCAAATACCATGCTTTAAAAACTATATTGAAAAAAAAAACCATCTTTTTATATGTTCTTTGTTTTATATTTTAACCTAGATCAACTAATCCATTCTATCTATTCATGTGGATATTTGTTTTTACTTTTTTTCTTACTGGAAAATGTGCTAGAAATTTTTATTTTTTCATGCATCTCTTTGAGTATATCTTTGCTGTATACACATGATTATGAGAGGGACTGTGTCATACAGAGTATTTTTATTGTTGACATTTAATGTGTGTATTGGGGGATGGCTACCTTTCTGCCCCTCCTAGTATCTATTCTATGCTTTTTCCATGTTCTTATAATCGTGTATAAACATACATGCACAGGTGTACTTTACAAAAAATGGGACCATATTTTATTGCATTTTACTTTTTTGCTTTTCTCTTCTACATATGCAGTATATTGTAAAGTAGAAATCCTTCAGGGTCTCCTATTATGTTTTTAAAAGCATTTTTAACTGCTGCATACTATTCCATGATAAGAATATATAAAAGTTAATGTAACAATTGATGGACTTTTGCTTTGTTTCTACTTTCTTTGCACCAATAAAGTTTCAGTAAACATCTGGTCTAGTTGTTAAGTACTGGTTTAGTAAAATGGATGAAGAATGATTTCTCCTTGTTACTTTAATTTTCATCTCCTTGACCAGTCTTGAAACAACCCCTTTCTCCCATATGGCAGATGTTTACTGAGCACTTTGCCAGGCACCGTGAAGTAAACAATTTAAAGTCGAACAATTACAAGACAGTATCCACCCTTAGCACTCTTAAGGGATGGTCCTGAAATGGCTGAATCCCCAGATTCCTGAATACTGCTACAGCATGTGTTTTACCACATGAAGTACAGCTCAGCTATAACTGAAACACTTAGCTGACTCCCCTTTAGATTCTTATGATTGCATACATATACCTAAAGACGTTGATAAAGATTTTTGTTTATCCTGGCGCAGAGCTTATCTGTCTTAAATATTAACATTTTTTCACTTCTGCCTACAACATTAATAGTTAGATTTCTCTTGGTAGCCCAAGAGAAGTTTTTTATTATTTTATAAAATAATAAAATAATAAAAATTTTAATCACTTAATGAGTGACAAAACACTATACCTGGTCTTTTGTTTGTTCAAAGTTTAATTTCCTTAATTAGAAAATCTCTTCAGAGGTTACAGCAAACTTGAAGGGTGTAGGAGAATAGAATAATAACAAAGTGCATTTCCTGCAGAGTATTTTTGCATTTTGTTTATATATGTAAATGTATACTAGGTGGTGATATAAACAGTAGATATTACTATGGGTCACAGTTTAAAAAGTTTGAGAAACACTGATTCAAAAAGGAAAAAGAGCGAGTTTTGTTAAGCTATTCCTGGGTTCTCAGTTGAGACCTTCACTAGCAGACTACCTCTTGCATACCAGTCTTGTGGTATGCATGTTTTGTGTTAATACCTCAGTACAATTGCAAATGTCTGAGTGTCCCAAATTTGGGGCGGAAGAGGCAGTCTTACTCATGAATAGCCAAACTTTTCAGATTATATATCCATGAATATCAGGGATCTACAGTGTATTGTGATATTTACAGAGGTATATACAGAAGAGCACAGAAATGATATGCCTGAGTCAGACTAGAGTTTTTGACCAGGTAGAGGATCGTCATGGGCAGCTTCCCCGAGGAAGCAAAGGAAAATAGCGTCTTTAGCAGCAATTAGAAGTTCTATGAAAACAGAAAGCTATTCTCTTCAAGGAAGACATAATAGGTGCACAAGGCTATAGAGATGTACTGAGTGACAGTGGGTTTTGTCAGCAACAATTGGTTATAGCATAGGGTTTTGGTGAGAGAATGGTGAGAGACAGGACTGGAAAGTTTGGCAGGAATCAGTATGGTCTGTTTTGCTATGCTTAGGTAGCTGATTTTTTTACCTGTCACAAATGCAAATAGTGTTAGCATTATTATGCGCAGTTGACACTTCCCTTCTATGCTGTACTACAAAGTTTACCCATGAATTCATAAATCGTCTATCAATATGGCTAATACAGGAATGCTAATTTGACTTTCTATAATATTTATGATTTTTATAATAAGGAAAAGCAAAAGTAATGCTATTTTGAGAAATATTTCTACAAAACATTAATAGGGTGCTCCTTAATTATTCTCTACTACTGAACACTTTCCTGGTGCTTAAACATTTAGTTTTTGCCAAGCCAAGATTCCTTTGTTGATTTAGACCATCTGCCAGAGAAGTGATCAATGACATTAAATGGCTTGGTCCTTTATATTTTGGTTTCACTGTAAACACATTTCTGTCTCTGTCTAAAGTATCTGTTTTGTTTTGTTTTGTTTTGTTTTGTTTTTTCATCTCCCATGATCCTGGAGGTTATAATAACCTGTATTTATCACAGCATTCTGTTGGTCTACTTTAGTAGGGGCTTCATAAATTTTTTTTGACAAATGGCTAAAAAACGCTTTGGAAAACAAATGGTATAATTGACTTGAATTTGTATCAGATGCTCTATACAGCTCTGTAAATTAGTTATGCCCCCACCCCTAATAATTTTTGAATATATTTATTTTGAATCCCAGTTTATTAGCAACGGAAAAGAAAAACCCTTTGGTAGGATAAGCTATTGCCTTTGAGATCTAATCCTGTCCTTGTAAGCATAGAATTGAGTGTGTTCCTCATTGTTTTAATTACAAAAAATACCTCTACTTTAAAATTTACACTTTCCTTATTTGGCAATTTATAAGTTTCTTATTTAATAAGAGCTTGATAATAAATGCTACTGTCATTCCCACCTCTCTTTCCCTTATAAAACAAGATAAGTAAACTTTCTTGTACTATGCTTCGTTGTTGTAATTAGGATGATGAATGTATCAGTTCTTTATTGCTACATAACTAATTATCCTAAAACTTAGCAGCTTAACCAACAGACATTTGTTTTCTACAGTTTATGTGGGTCAGGGTTCTCCAGGCACACCTTGCTGGGTCCTCTTGCTCAGGGTCTCTGGTAAGGCAACAGTCCAGGTATTGGCTGGGGCTGCAGTCATCTCAAGCCTCCACTGTGGGTGGGGAGAGTCTGCTTCTAGGCTCACTCAGTGTTGTCATTAGCAGGATTTAGATTCTTGCAGGCTGTCAGACTGAAGGCCCCAGGTCCTTGCTGACTGTTGGCCAGAGCCCTCCCTCAGCTTCTGCCACATGTGCCTCTAGGGCAGCTCAGCACATCTGGCTTCCCTCAGGCTGATGAAGAAAAGGTAAGCAAGAGAGCAGAACAGCAGGCGGCAGATTCACTGGGAGCCATCTTGGAAGCTGCCTACAACAGTGGAAAACCCACATATACTTCTTTTCTTGTTATCTCAGTGTCTCTCTCATGTATTTAGGTCTTTCCTCTACGGTTCTGATGTGCAGGCATATATGAGTGCCTGTGTGTGTGCACATGTGGGTACATCTGAACACCTGCTGTGTCATTCTTTCTGTCAGATAGGATTATTAGCTTAAAGAAAATTGCATCTTTACTATGTTTTGTTTTCTTATCTCATTATGGCAACATTCTCATTTTAATATCACTCACTTCTTTACAATTTTTTCTGTTAACACTTAATACAGAGCCTGGTCTATAATAATTGCTCAAATTTGTTAAATGAACTAGTAAAGTAGTTTATTTTTAGAATTTTATTCTGCAAAACCAAGCATATAAAAAATAGAATAATATAATGAACTCCACAGATCTGTCAACCAGCTTCAACAATTATTAGTATTTTCCCAGTCTTGTTTTTATTTCTCCCCTCCCACCCCCCAGAGTCATTTAATGTAAACCCCAAACGTTCTGTTATTTTACTTATAGGTACTTGAATATGCATCTCTAACAGAAAGGTTTTTTAAAAAAAAAAAAAAAATAGATTCCTTGCCCCCACCGTATCTAACAGAAGGAACAGTAGTTTCTTATCATCTGTTACCTATTTCATGTTCAAATTTCTCTGAATTGTCCCAATGGTAGCTTTTTATAGTTGGTTTATTTTAATTGGGAGTTAAACAGGGTTTATGCATTTTATTTGATTGATAAGTATATTAAGTGTTTTAATTTATAACAGGTTGTGGAATTAACATAAATGGTAAATTTTGTTTAAATAAGTGGATTTCCTTATTTACTTAACATAGTATCCATTTCCCCTTCATAGTAGCATCCCGATTTCCCCAGGAGGAATTAGTTCTTTTTCATTGGTTATAGTTGAGAAGATCTGGCTATAGTCCGGAATAAATCTGGGACACCTGACTCAAAGTAATCCTATCAGATGTTCCTCCTCCTGAGATCCTGAGCATACAGGCAGGACAGCTGGAATACCATTTTGTCTTAATGGACACATTCTGATTGAACCTGCATGGATAACTTTTAGTTGATAGACATCCATTGGACCCTGCCTGCTTTCTTTTCTTTTCTTTTTTCTTTGTTAAATTTTTATTTATTTTTATTTTTAATTTTTTGAGACAGAGTCTCACTCTGTCACCCAGGCTGGAGTGTGCAGTGGCGCTCTCTCGGCTCACTGCAACCTCCACCTCCCGGGTTCAAGCGATTCTCCTGCCTCAGCCTCCCAAGGAGCTGGGATTACAAGTGCCCACCAGCTCACCTGGCTAATTTTTGTATTTTTATTAGAGACAAGGTTTCACTGTGTTGGCCAGGCCGGTCTCAAACTCCTGAACTCGTGATCTCCTTGGCCTCCCGAAGTGCTGGGATTACAGGTGTGAGCCACTGCACCTGGCCGCAAATTGTTCTTAACAGTGGCAAAGCAAATTCCCTTGAAGAATTCTTGGTGTTTTTAGGTAAAGATCTGTTTTTTTCACACTCTTAACCTCACCTTGTTTAATGGATTATACCAATGAATAATGGACTCCTTTGAATGTAAATATTTTTGTGTGAATTCATTGCTGGAATAATTCTGGACATTTAATAAACATATTCAATATCCAGATACTGATGCTGTGATAACTTTGTAAATTTAGTGTTACAAATTTCCAGAATGTCATACTCTTAAGCAATATGTAGAAATGTCTTTGAAAAAGATCTTAAAGACTTTTTATGAAAAATAGCAAATTAGGGCAATTTTTTAAACCCTTTCTAAGTGAACAACAGTGAAAATGTTTATATATATGTTTAAACCTCAATCATGTTAAAAGTAGGAAAGCCGCCACCTTATGTCACAAACTCTGGAGACTATAGACAGATGCAATTTTAAATCAAGTGAAAAACCAAGTCTTCAATAATCAACTCTTTTGCTTGAGAAGATGCTAAACCGTTGTAGGAGCAAAAGGAACAGTGTGGAAGAGACAGCTGAAGAAAATACAAAGGGATATTTACCTAACAAAATGGAAGAATTATTTTACCACAGCTACTTCACACTGTCAAGAACATTTAAAAATCATTTGAGTGAGGAGGAGCTCTATGAGATAGGATAAGACAAGAAGATGTGATTAAAAGAAACTGTTGAGGCGAGAATTTTGAGGATAGACCAATGATATAAAGAGCTAAAAATGCATAGTGGCTGCAGTAAGCAGAATTGACACTGCAGAAAGAGGGAAAAAACCATAGAGTCAAGATTTCAAAATCATACGGAATGCAGAAACAAGGGATAAGAAATAAGACTAAGAGAAGCTGATCTAAACTGTGGAGAACAGAAGAACAGATAATTACTGTGGCTGAAAAAGAGAGCTGAATAAGTCAGTCAGAATTCATTGGATATTTATTTTTGAAGTTGATAGGAGTACATTTAAACATTTTATTCAGAGACACATGTATTGTCACTGGTAAAATGAGAGCAAGCTGTATATGGTCCATATTGCCAGCTCAAAAGCCATAAAAAAGAAAACCCAATTTTTTTTTCCTATAGCAAAAGAGAGAAAATAGGAAGGAAGCATAAAAAATATAAAGATTAAATAAGATGAATGACAAGACAGAATAGCTGTTAAACCCCATGTGACTTGGGTATTCTCATCTACTAAAATCTCAGATTGGGTTAAAAAAACAAAACCTAA
>NW_012109807.1:619206-621174 GCF_000951045.1 Mandrillus leucophaeus | reverse complement strand
ATGTGGTATTCCATCTGTTAAACCTACCACCTTTTGGTCTCAGCAGACCATCTTCTATTTCACGGAGAAAATAGTGGGCGTAAGACATAAGTAACCTTGCCTTTCTGCCTACCTTCCCTCACCTACAAACAATTTGTTTCATTACTAGTAGAAGACTGTTTTTTGTCCTAGCACTAATGCTTGCCATTTTTTCTGCTTCTCTTTGAGTGTCAACCTCATGTCTCAGGTATGGATTATTAACATACCTGTATCTGAAGCTCAGGTCTGTCCATGCTCACACCCACAAGGCCACCTGCCTCCTGGACATCTGTCTTCCTGGGATGTCCATCAATATCTCACACACATTCTCAAATCTGAACGCATCACTTTCCTCCCTGATCTTGCTCCTCGTCTGGAATCCCTTCAGTGAGAGGAGCCATAGGCTCCAGGAGGCACACTTCTCCTCCTGAGGGCTGTGGTTGGTAATTGGCAGGGAGTGTGGTTGTAGTGACCTGAAAGAAAGTCTTTGTGGGTTCACCTGTATTAAGATTGTTTTAGCTGTGAACAAAAACATTTTGTCATGTTATGTATAAAAACCAGCAATATAATCATCCTTTTGGCAATGGAACATTTGGGAGAATTACCTCTACTATGTGATTGCTACTTTTCGGCCCCCTAATCACACCTTTGCTATGATTCTTGAGGTAGAAAGATAATTTCTCTTCACTTTGAATATGTGAAGCAACGTTCTCCATTGCCTAAAGAAGACGTAGACTCATAAAGAACACATTTTAAAATCCCCTGGAAAACAGTAAAAACGTGAGATGGGAACCACTATGGTGGGGAGTTGGTGCTGGTGGTGCTGGCCTGTGGCAAGGGGAGCAGGGGTGTACAGACAGGCTATGCCTGTAAAAGAAGGGACCATACATTAGCCAGTTGTGGTCATGCTTTTACTCATTGACGGCAACACTGTATCTTCACAAAGCATTGTAAGAAATGATAATGATTGGCTAGTAGTATGTTTTAGAAGGATGTGATCTCCTAAGTAAAAATAAACTCAAGTTTCAGATAATTTTGAATTGCCCTTTTCTTACTCGTTAAAGAGTAAGAAGAAACTATATTTTTACTATCTTAATTCGGAAGAGTTTAAAAACATACATTTTTTTCATTAATTGGGTATTGTTACATTTCTCCTGTATTTTTTCTTGTATTTTCTAGTGTAACTTTAGTGACAAATTACTGTAGAGGCATCTGAATTTAGGATTTTTGGAAGGGAAGGGGATGGAGATAGGAGGGATGGTGCCGGTGAATGATGTCTGTCTGAGTGAGATTTATGTTTATGAAAAAGGAAGTGAGTGGATTGCTAAGATTGTGGTTTTAAAGCCTGAATATTGCTTTAAGAGTATTTAGAATTGTTGGGGCCAGGATGAAGGTTGAGAACTACAGGTTTAAGATCTTAAGAAAAGCCAGGACCAGAAAGATCTGTTCTAGTTATTTCCAGCTACCGGATGCAGCTGAATGGCATTTGAAAACATTTTTCTCGTTCTTTAGCATCTTTGATTGAAGGCGAAATCTTAATGCCTTTGAGGGAAATTCCTAGTACCACAGCATAAAAGGACCAGCAGCAGCAAATGTGATATAATTACTGATGCCTTTAAAAGATATGCGAGCCCTTATTTCTGCAGTTAGCATGTGGAACCAAATTAATAATAATAAATCTTCCCAATGTTTAGTCAAGCAATTTTTTCTTTTTATCACTTTAATATAAGGACCATGGAATAAAGTCTTAAGCTAAGCCAAAAGATGGTTAAAGATAGGCCGGATTTCTACCCACAAGTAAGGTGAATACCCACAGTGTAAGGTGCTCTTCCCCAGGCCATGCCATTTGCTCTCATGTTTTCTGCTTGCTGGTTTCTGGTGCATCGGTATTTGCTTTTTTAAGGGAGTGGCCTTTTACTCTTTATCCCATGTGCCAAATATCAAAACTCA
>NW_012109807.1:616504-619156 GCF_000951045.1 Mandrillus leucophaeus | reverse complement strand
CTCTACTATGTGATTGCTACTTTTCGGCCCCCTAATCACACCTTTGCTATGATTCTTGAGGTAGAAAGATAATTTCTCTTCACTTTGAATATGTGAAGCAACATTCTCCATTGCCTAAAGAAGACGTAGACTCATAAAGAACACATTTTAAAATCCCCTGGAAAACAGTAAAAACGTGAGATGGGAACCACTATGGTGGGGAGTTGGTGCTGGTGGTGCTGGCCTGTGGCAAGGGGAGCAGGGGTGTACAGACAGGCTATGCCTGTAAAAGAAGGGACCATACATTAGCCAGTTGTGGTCATGCTTTTACTCATTGACGGCAACACTGTATCTTCACAAAGCATTGTAAGAAATGATAATGATTGGCTAGTAGTATGTTTTAGAAGGATGTGATCTCCTAAGTAAAAATAAACTCAAGTTTCAGATAATTTTGAATTGCCCTTTTCTTACTCGTTAAAGAGTAAGAAGAAACTATATTTTTACTATCTTAATTCGGAAGAGTTTAAAAACATACATTTTTTTCATTAATTGGGTATTGTTACATTTCTCCTGTATTTTTTCTTGTATTTTCTAGTGTAACTTTAGTGACAAATTACTGTAGAGGCATCTGAATTTAGGATTTTTGGAAGGGAAGGGGATGGAGATAGGAGGGATGGTGCCGGTGAATGATGTCTGTCTGAGTGAGATTTATGTTTATGAAAAAGGAAGTGAGTGGATTGCTAAGATTGTGGTTTTAAAGCCTGAATATTGCTTTAAGAGTATTTAGAATTGTTGGGGCCAGGATGAAGGTTGAGAACTACAGGTTTAAGATCTTAAGAAAAGCCAGGACCAGAAAGATCTGTTCTAGTTATTTCCAGCTACCGGATGCAGCTGAATGGCATTTGAAAACATTTTTCTCGTTCTTTAGCATCTTTGATTGAAGGCGAAATCTTAATGCCTTTGAGGGAAATTCCTAGTACCACAGCATAAAAGGACCAGCAGCAGCAAATGTGATATAATTACTGATGCCTTTAAAAGATATGCGAGCCCTTATTTCTGCAGTTAGCATGTTGAACCAAATTAATAATAATAAATCTTCCCAATGTTTAGTCAAGCAATTTTTTCTTTTTATCACTTTAATATAAGGACCATGGAATAAAGTCTTAAGCTAAGCCAAAAGATGGTTAAAGATAGGCCGGATTTCTACCCACAAGTAAGGTGAATACCCACAGTGTAAGGTGCTCTTCCCCAGGCCCTGCCATTTGCTCTCATGTTTTCTGCTTGCTGGTTTCTGGTGCATCGGTATTTGCTTTTTTAAGGGAGTGGCCTTTTACTCTTTATCCCATGTGCCAAATATCAAAACTCAACGACATTGACCAATCATTATCAAAAGTGGATGTTTAAAAGAGATCAGGAGGTAGCATACCTCTTACAGGTATTTTTGGTTTTAATGTATTGAAATGCTAGTAGCTTAAACTACGTTGTAAGCAAGCTTTTGAGCAGGGGACAGAGTCTAACAACTTTTTTAGCAGACCTTTTAAACTTTTTTTTTGGACTCCTGTCACTTGACTACCATAATAAAAAAAGACAATTATTCGCATATATTATTTTATTTAAGGACAGTGGCCTAGAAGATCACAGTCTAATTTATTTTCTTTTCTTTCCGTCTGTATTTTCTGTTAGATATTAAGGCTAAGACATACTGCAGTTAGAACAACAAAGAAAAATGTTCCCGCCTCAAAACGTGAAACTTACACAGAGGATTTTATTAAAAAGCAGATTGAAGAGTTCAACATAGGAAAGAGACATTTAGCCAACATGATGGGAGAAGATCCAGAGACTTTCACTCAAGAAGATATTGATGTAAGTACAGTTACTCTGTTGGAAAAGTAATTGCTGTAGAGTTTTAGATATTAAAAGCACTTTTCTTCATGAGCCCCTTAGCTCTGTGTTTTAATCAAGCTGTCAGAATAAAGAAAAATGCTGCTATCCATTGCAAGTTGGAGCCACAGTTTAAAAGACAAATGTGCAGGATTTACATAGTATGGTGAGTTTTAGGTATTACCTAGAAATGAGTCTATAAATGCTCATACACTATTGGGAAATGTTTAACCTATTGTGCAGTCTTAGACTCAGCTTTCTTACAAAATGATAAAACAGATGATAATGAAAATAGAGTCAAATTTATATCAAGTCCTATAAGTAAACCTTGGCCTAGTGTTTTTGTCAACTTAAATATATATCTGAATTTTCAGAATGGGGGCATAGTCTAAGTGATTTGAAAATTAGGATCAGAATTCTATTCACTCTTGAATTATTATATTCCTGATAAAAGCAATAATTGTCGATAGTATTTTTGCTGGACATCCTAGAGTAGCTAGCAAAGGAAGTTGAATTTAACAACTTCGAATCTTGTCCTTATTTTTAAAAAGTAACATCTAATATCCCATGATGTTTTATGTTTAACCGTAGAACAACAACTTTGTGTAGATAATAACATTCTTATATGATTTTAATATTATTTTTAGTCATTTTGTGCACTTTAGTTTAATTTCAATCTTTTTGTATACCTTTCCTATTTATAAATGGTACTGAAGTATCAGTTTCAGGCCCCAGAGCAACATTTTTTATTCAACCAGAAGGATTTCTTTCTTTCTTTTTTTTTTTTTTTTT
>NW_012109807.1:589464-616384 GCF_000951045.1 Mandrillus leucophaeus | reverse complement strand
CTGAGTAGCTGGGCTTACAGGCATGTGCCACCACACCCAGCTAATTTTTGTATTTTTAGTACAGATGGGGTTTCAACATGTTGGTCAGGCTGGTCTTGAACTCCTGACCTCTGGTGATCCACCCACCTCAGCCTCCCAAAGTGCTGGAATTACAGGCATTAGCCACTGGGCCTGGTCCAGAAGGATTTCTTATTGCTCTTCTAGGTTACGTGATTTGTAGTTAGGGATTTTGTAGCTGCTGTCCTCTTTTTGAATTTTATGGTAATCTGGACAATATTGGGGGATATTATCTGTGAAGAGATGCTATTCTTCAGTTGTGTATAAAATATGAGATGTTAGATATTACTTTTTAAAAATTAGAACAAGGTTCAAAGTTCTTAAATTTAAGTTCCTTTGCTAGCTATCCTGGGACATTTAGCAAAAAAAAAAAATTATTGACCGTTACTGCTTTTATCAGGAATGTAATAATTGAAGAGTGCAACAGGAATAGAATTCAGGTCCTAATTTTCAAATCACCTAGAACATAGACTCTCTAGACTCTAGGTTTGCCTACCCCGGACTTTCATATAAGTAGAATCATATAGTATTTGGTCTTTAGTAACTGGCTTCTTTCACTTAGCACAATGTTTTCATGTTTATCTACATTGTGGCATGTGTCAGTACTTCATTCCTTTTTAATACTGAATAGTTTTCGGTTGTATGGATATACCACATTTTACAAATTCAGTCATCAGTTGATGGGCATTTGGGTTTCCACTTTTGGTTATGAATAATGCTACCATGAATGTGCATGCTATAAAGTTCTTGTGCAGACGTATGTTTTTATTTCTGTTATGTATATACCTTAGAAACCATTGCTAATCCAAGGTCATGAAAATTCACTCCTATATTTTCTTCTACTAGTTTTGTAGTTTTAGCTCTTAACATTTAGGTGTTTGATCCATTTTAAGGTTATTTTTGTGTGTGATATGAGGCAGGGGTCTAGCTTTGTTCTTTTACATGTGGACATTCAGTTGTTACAGCATCATTTGTTGGAAAGACTATTTTTTCCCATTGAATTATTTTGTCACTCATATTGAATATCAGTGTTTATTTCTGGACCCTATTTTATTCCACTGATCTATACGTTTATCCTTATGCCAGTACTACTTTGTCTTGATTACTGTAGCTTTATAGTAAGTTTTGAAATTGGGAAGTGTAAGTACTCTTCTTTCCTTCTTGCTTTTCAAGATTATTTTGGTTGTTCTTTGCTCCTTGAATTTTCATATGAAATTTTAGGATCAGCTTGTCAGTTCCTGCAAGGAGCCACCTAAGATTTGGATAGGGATTGTACTGAATCTCTAGACTGATTTTGAGAGTATTCCCATCTTTATGTTAATTAAGTCTTCTGATCTCTGAACATGGAGTGTCCTTCTATAGATACAGATCCTCTTTAATTTCTCAGTGATGTTTTGTAGTTTTCAGAGTCTAAATTTGGCACTTTTTTTGTTAAATTTATTCCTAAGTATTAATGCCTTAGAAACTTCTCTATTGTAAATAGAATTGTTCTCTTTTATAATATTTTTGGGTTTCTTATTGCAACTGAATACAGTTGATTTTTGTTTATTTTTGATTTTGAATCTACATCCTTGCTGAATGTACTAAATTCTCATAGTTCTTAGTGAATTCCTGGGGATTTTCTAAATACAGGATATAGCAAGATAGCCCATATATAGAAGGGTGTAGCAGGATATCCCATATATTTATGAATCCCAAAGAATCCACTAAAAACTACGAGAATTAGTAGGATATTTCACCTGCAAATGGAAATAGTTTTACTTCATTTTTCCTAATCTGGATACCTCTATTTCTTTTTCTTGCCTAATTGCCTTGGCTTAGAACCTCTAACAATGTTGAGTAGAAATGGCAAGAGTGGGCGTCCTAATTTTGTTCCTGATCTTGGGGGAAAGCGTTCAGTCATTCACCATTAAATATGATGTTGGCTGTGGGTTTTTCATGGATGCTCTATCAGATTCAGTAAGTTTTTTCCATACCTAGTTTGTTGAACTTTTTTGTTGTTGTGGTTAGTGTTTTGGTCACGAAATGGTATTGGATATTATCAGATTCTCTTCCATTTTGATGATTTGGTTTTGTCTTTTGTTCTGTTGGTATGATGTATCACACAAATTGATTTTTGTATGTTGAATCAAACTTGTGTTCATGAAATAAATCCCAAACTTGTGTTCGTGAAATAAATACGCTTCGGTGCATATACTCTTTTTTGTGTGTTTCTGGATTTGGTTTGCTAGCATTTTCTTGAGGATTTTTATGTCTAATTGATATTGGTCTGTAGTTTTCTTAAGGTGTTTGTCTAGTTTTGATATCGGTAATACTGGCCTCATCGAATGAATTGGGAAGTGTTCTCTCCTCTTCTATTTTTGGAAGTTTGTCAAGAATTTGTATTGATTCCTCTTGAAGTATTTGGTTGAATTCCCCAGTGAAGCTGTCTGGGCCTGGGCTTTTCTTTGTGCGTTGTTATTGTTGTTGGGTTTTTTTAACTGCTTGCTTTTTAAAATGGTCCTACCTCTCTCCTTGTGGTTTATGTGTCCCTGAGTAACTGTTCTCAGCAGTAGGATTTCATTACCCAACTAAGTTTACCACTAACATGTTTTTGAGCAACTCTTAACTACCTTTTTGGTTTGTTTGTTTGATTGATAAAGGCAAGGTCTTGCTATTTTGTTGACAGCCTGGTTTGGAACTCTTGGCATCAAGTCATCCTCTGGCCTTGGCTTCCCAAAGTGCTGGAAGATTAAAGGCATGAGCCACCATGCCCAGCCCCACTTAACTACCTTTTTGGATGTACATTGGGCATATGTAGCTTATTGAAAACAGAATCATTCAACAATTTTGTAATTTTGTCTGAGGGGATAAGTATTTTCACAGTGTAAGTATTAAACATGAATTTTGTTGTTTGGAGTAGTTTGTTCATTGCTTGGATGTTTACCCAGAATATTAGTTTGGGATGTTAATATTATTTTCATGAGGACTTAATTTATATAGAGTAGCCATGGTCTATAATTTAATTCAAGTACATAGTTAAAAGTCTAGGCTCACTATAATTTTCACATAGACAAATTAGGCACCATTGTATTCAGGTTAAGCTATTAGTTATATATTTTAGAAACTAGTTTTTTCATACTAGTTACCCAATTACTAAATGATCGTGAAGACCATTTTTTAATTGCATTTGAGCAAAATATTTAAGATTTAAAACAATTATTTCATATATTAAAATATCTTTTAAAAATTTTGTTTGAGTATTTACAAAAGATAAAAGATAAAAACTGGTGATTCCATCTAGAGTACATTTTTAATAGTTAGAGAAATCTAAAAGGATCCTATAGCTTAGTGAATACATTATCATTCAATCAGGTAGAAACAAATTTTAAACAATGTATTTAGTTCCGGTTCTCAAAATATAGAATTATTTTCAGAGTCTAAATTTGGCACTTTTTTGTGATAGAGAAGAGATATTTAACATCACTATGTAAAGGTAAGTGGTGGCAGCTATTCTATACTTTTAAAACTGTGCGTGTGTATATATGGTAAAAGCAACTTGATGTCATCTTGTGTGATTGTGTTAACCGAATATTATAAAAATCTACCTTTAGATTTAGCCAATTAAGTAATCAAATCATGAATTAATAGGAAAAAACATCCAATTGCTTCTTTAAAATATATAGACTCTTCTAAAATGAAGTTGAATTTCTTGTGAGGAATGTAAATGCAGAACATATAGAAAGCTTTATTAGATGGATTTTTTTCTGTCTTTTTATTAAAAATTCACTGTAGTTGAAATGATCTTGTAGAAAATACAGGACCTGGGATTAGGAGATTCCTTGCGATGTCACTAACTAGTGTCATTGAGCAAGTCAGCGCTCTCTGTCACTTGATTTTCTTATCTCTAAAATAATAATACCAACTTGCCTACCTCAGAATATATCTAAAAGGCATGAGATTAATGCAATGTGTTATTATGCCTGTTACTATTAACAGTAATAAATACCATCTGCCATAACTGGAATCGTTCCCTAGTTCTCTGCTTTGTCACACAAGTCTTCCATGCCACCTGAGAATGAGTGCTGGGGAGAATCATCTGAAACACTGTTGGGTACATTGATTTATCACTGATTGACTGAAGGGGAGATTGCTTTATCTCCTGTAGGTTGACATTGTCTCACCTAGCTTGGCATCTAAAAAGACCTTATGGAAGTTAGCGTTAACCATTTTCCTTGACACCAGTGACATAATTCTGCTGTGCTAGACTTTGCTGCAGGTGATTGATCGGCTTCACTGACTCTTGTGGTATATTATTAAATGTAGTGCACCCCTTTTGGTACTGCATTTTATTAAATTTAGTGGACCCCCTCCACCTTTGTGGCACCTGAGTAGATGTAAAAGCAAAAGAGGACTGTGACAACCGTTACCAAAGAATTAAAATTAAGTACTCATATGGTTTTCTGTTTTCATTTATGTTTTTTAAACTATTGTTTTCATAAGTGGCTCAACAGTGTATATCAACTGAAAGAGACACTATGGCTGATGAGTCAGCATTTCCAGGCTGCAACAATCGGTTATTTCTGAAAACAAAAATAATTTATCTAAAATCAAGAAAATATTCTAAGCTTCCGTTGCAATTGCTGTTACATATTTAGAAGTTATAATGCTTTTAGAATATTTGGCTTTTAACATATTAATTAAGACTAGGTGCAGTAACTTTTCTCTAATTATTTAGTTTGATCAGGAAATTAGATATTCCACAAAAGTGAATTTTCCAGATAAGGGAAACCTATTTTTAAGTGTTATTTGTAATGAAAATTACTACCATATACTAAAACCCTTCTATGTTATGTGTGAAATGCCATCTGGGAGCCTGATATACATTGCC
Source organism: Mandrillus leucophaeus (assembly GCF_000951045.1). Taxonomy (NCBI): domain Eukaryota; kingdom Metazoa; phylum Chordata; class Mammalia; order Primates; family Cercopithecidae; genus Mandrillus; species Mandrillus leucophaeus. The sequence goes on along the minus strand of NW_012109807.1, from coordinate 611,457 downwards.
ACATTTTATCTTTGTAAAAACCTTATGGGGCAGGTATCTTTTTTTTTTTTTTTTTTAAGCAATACTAAGGCTATACAAGGTCTTTCTGTATCCAAAGACTGTTCTTTCTACACTTTCAGATTAATCTTTTAGGTGACATTTTCTAAAATAAATTTCAGTCTCCCCAACCTTATTTAGCAGGATATAGTGAGTATAATTTAATCTTACAGGATTTTCCTTTTTAGTATGGCTGTTAGCCCCTGACTGTGGCTCGTGGAGCACGACTGTCCCTGCGATGAATGGCCCGGCTATGCTGTATTACTGATTCTTGTCATCTCCCTTGCTGTCAAGATGTCTTAGTCTATGTGCCTGCCTCTAGCTACCCTCACCTGTCTTCCAACCTTCTGGCATAACTAAACTTGTTAAGTGTGTGAATGAAAACTAAAAGCCTTTGGACTCTGAATGAGGACCTATGTGCCCTCCTAGTAAGTAAATCCATGAATTTATGTCAGCTATTGCAATTCTTTATAGGTCATTTTCATTGATTTCTAGTTTTACAACTTTACTTCAGAGGGTTAAGTTTGAATAGAAATCTGGCCTCACCGAATACAGCATATATAATTTATGTGTGTAAATTACACCTAGCTAATCTAATATGCTAATGCTTCCTTAATAAGGTTTATTAAAGAGTACAATGTGAGTTGGTAAAAAGGAATATGGCGGATAAAACTTTTGAATGAAAATAATTCTGCTTGTCACTGGTGGTACTTATTTTAAAGTTTTATCACTTAGAAGATTTATCATTATTAGGGCTACAGGATTCTATATATTTTGGAATTTTTTTTTCAGGATTACTTAGCTTAAATTGGTGCTCAATCTTTTTATTAAATTTACAAGAAAAATATTATTTTTATTGGTGAAAAAGTAAAGTGCTATAACTAAAAAGGAAGTAGTCATTGGCAGGTATAGAATTTCATTTCAAGGTAGTTTAATTTTTGCCCAGTTTCTTAAATTATATTGAAACAAAATAAACTACCTATTGTTCTTACTCACTGAACCATGATGGTGCTACTGATAACCTTGGAAGATCTAACAGGAGGAAAAGCAGGTAGCCTCTAACAAAATTAGTAGTGTATATGGTGTTATGCTGAAAGGACTTTAAATGCAGACTAAATATTTAGCAAATAGACCTTAATGCTGTTACCCTTAACTCCTGTTTCATAAATCTTTCACAGGTTACTGCCAAATGTTGATCAGTGTGTACAAATTATTTTTGGCTGTAAGAGTATACATAACTGTTAGGAGGAATCTGTCAGATGGAAACTTGAGCTGAGTGAGTCTTGTTTTTTAGTGTAAAGAAAATTTGGTGTGTATGGAAACTGAAGCACTAAGCCCATGAGTGAGTAACAGAGGCAGCAGGAACAGTTTTCCTTATTGACCCCAAGACTAAAGAACAACCAGGTGAGGAGGGCAGCAAGTTCCCATCTAACTTTATAGACCTTGTAACACCTCCTTGTGCTAGAGTGGACATGGGGTAGCAGTGATTGCTAACCTGTTCAGTGAAGTTTCTTAATCCTGTCATGTGCACCATCAAAAATTCTTTTACTCCAAATCATACTGTAAACACCAAAAAGTTGAGGACCAGTGATATTTGCATTTTCCTTTTCCAATGAAGCATGTAGTTGTTATAAAGTTTAGTTGGGAGACCTTTCAGTTATATTAAATATTATGAATACAGACTTGCACTTGCATTTCCTAATGTCTTTATTTGGGAATTAAAAGTTAAGGTCTACATTACTATACAATTTCAGGAAAAATGCCAGCAAATTGATATATAGCACTGCTGAAGTCTACCAATTACTTTTTAATTGGTATTATAGACCTCATTCTGAAACCAGAATGTTTTATTCTCCTAAGTGTGAATATGCTATATGAAGTTTCTCTAATTGATTTGCTGTGCCCATTCCATTTGATGTATCATTTTTCACAATATTTCATAATTTGTGCTCACTTCTAATGAACAGAGTCGTTAGGACAGGCATGTCTAAGTACAACTGACAGCTAACATTAGGTGCCAGATGCAGTTTATAAAGCTATGTAGAACTGTAGAGAACAGTTTAAATAAATTAGCACCTGTACATTAGTCTCACTTGCTGGTAATTTATAAGCGAATCAGTAGAGATGACATTTAGGTAAGTCATTGATCAAGTTAACAGCTGCAAACCCACTGCCCAGCTGGGATGCCTAATTAATAGAGATTGCATTCCTGACCCAGTGCTTCTGGGTTGAGTCTGCAATCCCTTTATACTTTGACTGAAGCCTAAGAATATACTCAAATACTTTGCTTTCATCTTAGGAAACTGTTGAATATCAGTATTCTAGTTAAAACCTAAAAATGGAAGAAATGTGTTTACTAATGAGGATTACCTTACTCCATTTCTTATTTGGATTAAATTTTTAAAATTTACATTCTTACCTTTTCTGTCTTTTCTCTCAGCACTTTTTTGTTTTGGATTCACATTAAGTATAGATGACATGCTGTAGTTCAATGGCCATTATTACTAGCTTTGTTGTAGAAATCCCCTATTCGGAGACCACTTGGTTGTTAATATTCTGTCTTGTAACAGTAGATATGTTTGTTAATTTAGATCAATAACAATACAATACAGACTTTAACCTTGTAACCATTTAATGAAGTTTAAAAAACCTTGCTGAAATACATCTCAGTAACGTTAGTACAGTGCTGAGTTGCACGATTAAAATTAATTGACAGTAAATAAAATGAAATTGATAGTAAACAAAATGAAAATTTACTTCCTCAGTTGCACCAACCACATGACACTGGGCATAGTATCCACATAGGCTACTGGCTATCATTTTGGACAGCACAGGTTACAGAGTATTTCCATTATCAGAGGAAGTTCTGCTGGACGTGTTAGGATTGCTCCTTCATTTCTTTCCATATAAGAATTTGTAATTTTTGCCTTGTGTTACTTACAGGAAAGAGAATACTTGGAAGTATAAGTAATATTGGTTTACAGTTTCTCTTTTGTCTTTCATTGAAACAGTTAAAAACATCTGAAGAATTGGCTTTGAAAACAGTTCAAAAATACTACAAAAGAGAAAAAAGAAATTTAGAAGTATAGAACATGGTTGCTTTTATCTGAATAAAACAGCAATGGACAAGGTGCCATGGCACATGCTGTAGTCTCAGCTTCTTGGGAGTCTGAGGCAGGAGGATTTCTTGAGCCCAGGAGTCAAGGCTGTAGTGCGCCATGATCACTTCTGTGAATAGCCACTGCTCTTCTGGTCAACATAGTAAGACCCAATCTCTAAAAACAAACAAAAATTTATTAAAATAGGCACAAATTATAGAAGAACAAAAGGTTTATATGACTATACATACGTATTTATGTATTAATATGTATATTGCATGGATGTTGGAACCAGAATTGAGAAACATCAAAACACCCTAGTCTAATAGCAACAGCAGTCAATACTAATTTGTGTACTTTTTCTTATGAAAAATTTCATTCAGACAGAAAAAGAGAAATTCTACAATGCGTACCCATATGACTGTCACCTGGATTAACTTCTTAACATTTTGCTGTATTTGCTTCAACTTTATGTTTTTTTGGCTGCACTATTTTATTTTAAAGTAAAATACAATTACAAACATCATGATGCTTCCCTCCTAAATATATCTTCAAAAAATTAGGACATTTGCCTGTATAACCACAATATCATTATCACACCTAAGAAAATTAATCTGAATATAGTCTGTAGCAGGGGGTGGAAAATTTTGTCTATGAGTTTGTATTTACATTTCCCTGGTTGTCTATAAAAGAGTTTTTATAGTTGGTTCTCTCAAGCGCCCTGCAATCCATTTGGTTGTTGATTTATTCTTTGAGTATCTGCTATGTTCTAATTCTGGAGTGAGAAATTATTGACTAAGACAAGGTCTTTTGCCTTCAAAAACACGCCTGCAGACATGACCAAGGTAAAATCAAAGATTTGGTAACGGCGCATGGGAGAAAAAAGAACTGGTAGAAAGCAAAATAAGTTATTTGAGGAACAGTTTTGGATGTGCTGTTTGGATACGTAAATGGAAAAATCCCTAAGGAAGTTGACAAATAGTTTAGAACTACAGAAATAGATTTGGTCTCTCTCCCTACATAAATTTGCTTGAAAGGAAGAGAATCAAAGATGGAACTCTGAGGAAACAGCACTTAAGGGATGAGCAGAGGTGTGTTTAGGAGACATCAAGAGGAAACTTGCAGAGAGGTCAGAGGGGAATGTGGCTACAAGAAGGAAGGGAGCCAGCAGCCTCGTGCGGATGAGACCTGAAAGAAGGCCACAGGATTTGAAAAAAGGCCTCAGTGACCCCTGACAAAGTAATTGCAGGACTAGAATTACGGTTAGGCCAGATTGAAATCTGGGGAGGAAAGCAGTGGGTACTTAGGGGAGTGGGTGATTGCTTCTCAGGACAGGAATGCGAGTGAGAATTGAGTTGTTTATGGGCCTGGATGCCACCAGGAGCACAGTCTTGTTTAGATGGGTGCTTCACATGATCCTTGAGGTTGTTCACAAATGTGGCATCATTGGTATGGAAGGGAGAAAGGTGGGCCTCACCCCTTCATGAGTGCTGTGAGCAATGTGGAGGCTGAAGGCAGTGACAAGGATGGGGAGGGAATGGAATGGCCAGATGGTGTGGACCTTGAAAGAGGCTCGTTCTCGGTTTGACTGAGGTGGCACCAAGAAGAGTAATGGAGAGCCCAGTGGAATAGGGAGGACTTTCAGATAAGGCTGCATTTGATCTATGATCTTGAAAGATCTGGAAAGACAAACAGCGATATGTTAAGTGGAGAAGAACAACAGCAGTATTCCAGGCACTCAAAACAATTTGCAAAGGCATTTGTTTAGAAAGCAATAAATGACTGGATGACTGGTAAAAAGAGACAGATGCAAAGTATCACTGAAAAGAGTAGATGACCACTCTCCTTTGTACCCTCTGTGTAACCTGTAAATATTTCTCTCATAGGTCCTGTGTGTATTATTTTATCATGCCGTGTTGTTTTATGTGTACTATTACAGCAGCCCCTGTATTTGAGACTATGTGTGCATCTGTCTCCACTGATAGAATGAGGTCAGGAGCCATATCTTAATATGTATCTTTCTAAACTAGCAGAGTACCTAGAACTCAGGTGGGATAAATATTTGTTGAGTAAAATTTATTTAGGTAAATAATCTATTTCTTTAAGCACATTTGGCTTTTTCTCCTAATTTTACTACTAAATAGCTGGATGTCCTTGATGTCAGTGAAAAAGCGAATCTGTTACCTGAGAGAAGATTGGTTCCCTGGTATGAACAAAGGAGCGTGTGTTATGAAATTAAATTTCAGAAGGTTCAGGTTCTGGCTTTGCCATTTATTTCAGTGTAAGCTACTTAACTGCTACTTCTTGGTCTGTAAAGTAGAGCTCATGAATGCATGCTATTTTATGTCATAAAATAATATGGGAAATAATGTGTTTTACATAAACTGAACATTTTTGTATAGTTAATTAATATGTATTGAATGACTACTGTGTTGTATTTTTACAAATACCTTTGTAAATCCTCACAACAACTAGATAAAGTTGATATCCTCGCACATCAGAATCACTCGGAGTGGTAGTATTTGAAAAGTCTTATTATGGTTATAATAAGACACAATGAGGATTATGTTATTACTTACACTTTCATCATGTTTTCATGTTCACCGCTTCCTTTCTTTTGAACTCTGCAGTGTTTAGTGAAAGTAAAGAATTTCCTGTTTTATAGCACATAATACTCTGCCCAAAACATATCTGTAAGGCTGTTCAACTCAGTACTAACACTCAAGATTGTCTTGTTATGTGTATTTGCTGTTTATCTCAAAAGGATATTCATCTACTTGTGTTTTAACAACTGTGGTAACTGAAAGTTAAGCAGACACAGAAAGCAACACAGTTTCTTTTTTGTAATAGCCAGGTAGTCCTTTGTTTGCTTCAGAATTTGTTAAAAAAAAAAAAAAAAAAAACAGAAAAAGAAAAAATTCTGCATAGAATGCCCATAGAAGATAAATGGAAGTAATAGGTTAGGTTGGATTAGTACTATTCCACACATACTAAACAGATGGCAGATCGCGTGCCGGGAATATGCCTTTTCTGTTTTGTGTGTTTTGTTATTTGGTTTAAAAACAACTGGCCTATTTTTTTCCTATTCCCTCTTTTGTTCGTTTTTCTTTCATCTTTTGTTTTTCATTGTTTTCACCTAATGTGCAATATTGCTTTTTATCTGACATATCTTTTGCTCTGTGGACCTCTTCACAGTATTTGGTATAGTACCTAATATAGTGAGGGATTGTAATTTATTAAGTGTGTATTAATTTCCTTTTAGCTGAGAAAAATTTTTAAAGGCAAAACCACATTTTCTGATACTTTCAAAAGACTTCTAGCAAATTCTTTGTTGGCCTATTTCGTCTTTTTAAAAGAGAGATTGCCCATAAGCCCTAGACATCCTTTGCAATCGATGCTTTCTTTTCAGTTTCCACCCATTAGCTTCCTCCTTACTTTTCTGTCTTGGTCTTCGTGACAAATCCAGCTGTAGGTTGCAGTTCTTCAATTTTCGTTTCCCTCTAGGATTCTATTCATTGGTCACGTAAGTTAACAGTAATTTTCATATTTGGAAATGATGCCAATGACAGTTTGAAACTTGATTGAATTGTCTCCCTTGTGGTTACAGTGTGTTCACTCTAAGTTGAAGAATTATGCTTAGTCTTCACGCCGTCTAGTGTTCTGATCCAGGCCCTGGCTTCAGTGGTCCCTTTGCTAAGATGCCAGCCAGCCTTGGGCTGCCCTGTACGACTGAGAACGAGGCCTGAGGTCTAGATAGGCCACAAGTGCTATAGGCTAGTGTTGGCTTTACTGAGACAGGTTGCGTTTGGGAAAATCTTATTTATTTTTAAATTTTTAACATTTTTCCCACCTTTTTATTTTGAAACTTTTCAAATTTCCAGAAAACTTCAATATTCATTGAATAAATATAAACACATACCCCCATCACCTAGATTTGCCAGATTTTAACATTTCGCCACATTTTCTTTGTCTCTTTGTATATGTAAAACATTTTTTATTGAAAATTGCACATAAACTTAGCCCCGAAATATATCAATATGTATAGGTACATTCTTCATACCATTCTAAATGAGTACATTCTTCATACCATTATCTCCCACAATATCATTATCACATCTGATACAATGATAATAATTCTATATGCCATATATATAATCTTCGTGAACATTTCCTCAGTTTTCCCCAGAATGTCTTTATAGCTGACTAGTTGTTTTGTAGAATCCAGGCCACTTGTCTTGTACAATTGTGTCACATCCTGGCTTTCTGCTTGCTTTCTCATGATCAGATTTAGAATGTATAAAGGATACTACTTAGGTGATATTGTATACTTCTCATTGCATCCACAAAGTGTAAGAGGTACATAGTCAGTTTGTCCTGCTGTGACTGATACCTCTAGTGGTGACCACTAGACCTCTTTAATGTAGAAGTAGCCTTTTCCCTTTGTAACCAATCCATAGGGTAATATTTTGAGTTCATGTGAATTTGCCATTCTTCAGTAACCTTTCAGCCAGTGGCTTTAGCATTTGTTGGTGATCCTTGCCTGAAATTGATGGTTAATTTGGAAGTTGTAAAATGGTGATTTTCTACTTCTGTCATTACTTTTACTTTTATAACATATTGTTCTGTAAAGTAGTTTTCTTTTTCTTCTTGCCCCTCCTCCCGAGTGTGTGTGTGTGTGTGTATGTATATGTGTAGGTGTGTGCGTGCACATGAACGTGCATGTCACATATTGAGTATGTTGTGAAGCATTATCATTATTCTTTTATTTTTAGAGACAGGGTCTTGCTCTACCACCCAGGCTGTAGTGTAGTGACGCTGTCATAGCTCACTGCAGACTTGAACCCCTGGGCTCAAGCATTCCTCTCGCTTCAGCTTCCTAAGTAGCTGGGACTACAGTCATGTGCCACCACACTTCTAAAAAAATTTTTTTGTAGAGCTGGGATCTCACTGTCTCTAAAAAGGGATCAGACTCATTTTGTGCTTTGTCTGCCTTATGCCTAGAATCAGCCATTTCTCCAAGGTACTTGGTTCCTTATACTCGGATGTATGTAGAAACCAGTTGATCCTCCCACTGCTCCTAAAGTTCCATTGCTTTATGCTTTTTCAGGGAACAGAACTAGGAAATAATATTTTTTGAATATTACAAGAAATAGTTTTTAAGATAAGAGTTTATATTACTTAACATTATAGGGTTTTCCCTTTTACATTTGGATCTCTTCTATAATAAAATATTGGTCTTCATAAAATTAATATATTTACTTATTTGCTTTATGCTGCAGTATACATAAAATATTTCAGAATTATAATATCCATGTTCTGACTGGCCATAAGCCTGCCAAGTAAAGATGAAGATTTCTTTGCAATTGTTTTGTTGTTGTTATTTGTTTCTGGTTATATTTTTAGTTTCTTTATAAACATGATTCTTTAATATATAAAACATTTACATGCTTCAGAGCTTAACTATACGAGGGATGCCCACAGGAGTTTGCCCTCATCCCTGTGCCCCTCCCTCTACTCTCACCCAGCCCTTGAGAAATGATTTTTATTGGTTTCTACTTACCTTTTTTTGTGTTTATGTTGCAAAAAGAAGCTTATGCGTATTTTCCCCCTATACTTACCTGCCTTTTCTTTTTCTATTTCTTACACCAAAGCAGCGTTCTAGGTACATTTCTTTTGTATCTTGGCTTTTCTCTGTTTTACAGCTCTATAGTACTAGATTGCACAGATGTGCCCTCATTTATTCAACCAACCTCTTATGTATGGGGATTTGGTTGTTTTCAGTATTTTGTTCTCATAAATCAGTGAATAACGCGTGCTTATGTTCTTTTGTATTCATAGGGGTGTATCTTCTGGGTAAATTCATCGAGTCAGATGGCTAGGGAAATATGTATATCGTTTTGTTAGAAAGCTCCCACCTTCCCCCTGAAGAGGTTACAGCACTTGGTTGGCATTCCCACCAGCAAGGTGGCAGGGTGTTTTTTATAGCCTCACCAACGGTGTGCTGTCAGACTTTTGAACTTCTGCTAGTCCTGTTAGATAAAAAGTGTTCTTTCAGTGGTTTTAATTGCACTTATCTTGTTATGAGCCACGTATTTCTTTTAAAAATATAATTTAATTGGTCAATCTTTTTTTTTTTTTTTTTTTTTTTGAGACCAAGTTTTGCCCTGTAGCCCAGGCTGGAGTGCAATGGGGTGATCTTGGCTCACTGCAACCTCTGCCTTCCAGGTTCAAACGATTCTCCTGCCTCAGCCTCCCAAGTAGCTGGGATTACAGGTGCCCGCCACCATGCCCAGCTAATTTTTGTATTTTTAGTAGAGACGGGGTTTCACCATGTTGGCTAGGCTGGTCTCGAATTCCTGACCTGGTGATCCACTCGCCTCGGCCTCCCAAAGTGCTGGGATTACAGATGTGAGCCACTGGGCCTGGCCTGTCAATCTTTTTTTAAAAATTACTTATAAATTTTGAGTCATAGTTATGAAAGACTTTCCCGTTTCTTAGTTATAAAGGAATTTGCCCGTGTCGTATGTATTTGTTTTTATTTTGTATGTGTAGCCCTCTCACTCATTTGGAGTTTACTCTGCTATGTGATGTGAGGTTTGGATTTCAGTTGTGTCTTTTTTTCCCAAATGGCAATCAGTCGCAGTATCACTTATTAAGGCTCATGTGCGTAATCCCAATACTGGTAGGCCAAGGCCAGAGGATCATTTGAGCTCAGGAGTTCAAGACCAGCCTGAGCAACATGGTAAGACCCTCGTCTCTAAAAAAAAAAAAAGAAAAGAAAAAAAAAATTAGCTGGGTGTGGTAGTGCAAGCCTATAGCCCCAGCTACTCCTGAGGCTGGGGTGGGAGGACTGCTTGAGCCTGGGAGGTCAAGGCTGCAGTGAGCATGATTGTGCCACTGCACTCCAGCCTCAGCGACAGAGTGAGGTCCTGTCTCTAATAAAAGAAAAAGTCTACCTTTTTTCCCTGCAGCGAAGGAAGTGGGTGGCTGGAGAGGGACCTAGTTAAAACAAAGAAGTTTGCTAAAGGGGCACACTGATGTTTGATCAAAGTTTTTTATTTGTTTGTTTATTTTGCACTTGAGCCTGCGTGACAAAGCTTGTTGCCCAGGCTGGTTTATAACACCTGGCCTCATCCACCCACGTCAGTCTCCCTCAGCACTGGGATTACCGGCGTGAGCCACCGTGCCTGACCTAGGTTTTTTGTTTTGTTTGAAGTGTAATTTTGTTCTGAAAAAAGCTTAATGAGAGAATGAAGCTTGACCCAGAGACACAATTAGGCTTCCTAATATGACTGAATTTATACCTCCAAATTATAGACCTCTCCTTTCGGGGGCAAAGTCTGGTCCAACACATTTACTATGTGGGCGGGCAGAGAAGGCCCACTCAGGACAGGCTCTCTAAACGAGCAGAAGTGTATTTAAATGCACTGCCGGGTCCCAGGCCGTGGACTCTTCCTCTGGCACTGTTCAACAAGAAGGAAAGTGTACATTTTGTTGTTAATGGTGAGGCAAGGTATTGGAGAAGACACTATACAGGCTTAAGCTATTGTTCTCAGCTGGGAGGCAGTGCTGCTCCCTAGGATGTAGGGGCATTTGGAAAGGTGTGGGGGTGAGATTTATCACGAGCACTGGGTATTACTGGTGTCAACTGGAAAAAAGCCAGGAATATTCAGTGACCTGCAGTATGGGAGAAGGGTGCCTGTGACGGAGCTGTCACACCCACAATGCCAGCAGCATCCCTATTGAAAAACAGACATGGAAGAAGAACTTGTTTGGGAAGAGTGTAGTTTAAAAACTCTGGAAAAAGTTGAAAGACCATCTGAAGACATCAGGGGTGTCATAGTGGGTGAGACTTAGAGCCTGCTCTTTGCAGCCTGCTCTTTGATATGTGCACGACCAGCTGGAAGCTGGAACAATTGCTCTTAAGCACATTTCCACAGAAGCTGGACAGGAGCATCTCTAAGTGATCCTTTAAAAATAAAAGAGAGATTATTTGTGCTTTCATATTCAAGGAATGACACATTTAAAGCTCACACTTGAAAATTGTCAATAACCAGTTTAATCGTTAAATTTTTTTTCTTTTTGGATGAATGTGTAGTAATTTTATCATCCCATTGAAACAATTATGCAATAAGATAATGCTTTGAAACTCTAATTCAATGTTCAGCCTTTAGAAAGCACTCTATAACTATTAGTTCTAACCTTTTTTATGTAACAGTTGTTAACTAACCTTTGTGTATATTTTCAGAGAGCTATTGCTTACCTTTTCCCAAGTGGTTTGTTTGAGAAACGAGCCAGGCCAATAATGAAGGTAGTTATTTTAATTACTATTTTAAAAATTTCACTTTTATATGTTACGATAATTATCTAATACATTATTAATTTATTTTACAGCATCCTGAACAGATTTTTCCAAAACAAAGAGGTAAGTTGGTTCAAGAATGAGATCAACAGTTTTTTCTTTACCGTAGTTCCGTGTCAGGTTATGTATCAGCAGTTGCTCACATATTGTAGGGTGGCCCTCCTGTGTCACGGTAGTTGTGAAGTAGGTCAAAAAATTTTGTAACTAACAATGAATGAGTGAAGTTTGCAAACCATACCTTTTAAATTAAATACTAAAATTAGAGGGGGTTAGAGCTTATGACTATACGAATGTCACTAATTATTTGCTTTCCAACATGTCCTTTTGAGGGAGAGTTTGGTACAGAGCTGCTGGCAACTAATTCAACTTCTGTTTATAAGAAAATTTAAAACTTTCCTTGATTTCAGAAGCACATTTTCACTGACCATAGATTTTCTTTTCTGTTCTCTCAATACTTTAATGATGTAATTCCATTGGCTTGTCTTACATGCTTCTAGTGAGCAGTTAGCCATCTTCTCATTGTGTCTCCTGTTTTCTCTGGCTTCTATTAAGATGTTCTCTTTGTCTTTTAAATGTGTAAAAAAAAAAATCTTGAAAAAAATACACAGCAAGCTTTAAGGTTGCCAAGAAATTGATTAATATATTTACTATACATTAGAAGCCTCTTATCCAGTGAGGACCAGTAGTTCTCTGTTAACTTAAAAAGTATTAAAGCTAGAAATCATTTCTTTAAAAAACACTCAAAATGTAACTTGCTTACCCATCAAGCTTTTGCTGTGACCCTAGAGGTTTGGTGGTTGTGCGTCTGCTCCTCCCCGCAGCTTTTATATAACTATGCCACTGATGCATCATCGCAGTCTTTCACTTTTGATTTTCTTGCAGTGGAGCAGTGAACTTACACTTCCTAAGAAATCTGAGTGCAGAGTATTTTTGTATTTCTATAAATTCTTCCCATCAACCTCACTGAAGTTGGCATGACTTTTTTTTTTTTAGCAACTTGCCTTTCTAGAGCATTCAACCTAGTTTTCCTAGAAGTAGGAACTTTATGTTTGCACTCATATTTCATTTATTTATGTAATACTTAATTCATGTATTTATAGAAATAAGTACAACTGCAATAAAGTAGGCTTGGGAGTAAACGCAACTACTAGTAAGCATGAAACTCAGCGGCAAAAATGTGTGGATCTACTTGAGAACAGCTGGGTGGCCACAGGTGCTCAATGTGCAGGCCGCTTTATCAGTGTGTTTAGAATTAAATAAAAATTGGTAAGATAGCAGATATTTCCATAGAAGACTTATTTATTTTGCAGTGGTATTTCTGCTAAGTCCTATTTTCATTCAAAGCTAGGAATTTATTCTCTCACTCCAGTTCACTCTTGGAAATGATAACTTTTAGTTTGAATCTTGTTATAAATGTTTTGAATCTTTTCATAAATATGCTCTATCATTGGTATTTCCTCGATTCTTAGACATAGTTGATTATAAATTTTACCATCAATCTAACAATAGCTTTTGAGGAAATAATAAATGAAGACTCTGTTAAAAGTGCACATCACTTTTGCAGATACAACTCAAGTGTTACAGAAATAAAACTATGCACAGGGCACAGTAACTTATATTAAACACCTAGTAACTTTTCAGTAAATGTTTGTAATGACAGTGATTTTTTTCTTCTTCTTCTTTACTAACTCTTCTATTTTTTTAACCTCTTAGGCTCCCCACCTATTTCTCTGTCTCTCTCTTCGTTCTTTATATCTCTGCTAGTTGCATCTCTTCTTATACATCTGCCCCCTAAGACTGGTTTGTTCTTTCAAATTGTACCAGCTTCTCAGTATTAGAAGTTTATTGTTATTAGCAGCCAGGTTGTAACAACTGAAACTTCTATATATCCCTGCAAAATGCCCATGTATTATTTTGAAAATATGTCACTTCTGGTAGGATTATCTTAAATTGTAGTTTACTATATGTAGCTATATGTAAACAGTACTCCTTGAGAATTAGTAAAATATTTTTTGTTGCTTATGTACCTACCTCCCAATTTTGTTGTATTTCGTAAATAAAGGATAAACTGATTTTTTTGTATGCTAAAAAAGTACCAGTGAATTTTAGATTTGGGTAGTTATGACACTTATAGCGTACTAATACTTTCCTTATTAAAAGATGGAAGCTTCTAGATTGAGTTAACATAAAAGTCTTGCTCTTTATGATTTAAAGCAAGTGATAAAAATATTAGGTGAAACAAAGATAACTACTGGGTCAACAGGAGCAAAGAGTAGCACCTCATATTAGACAAAATGGAATTCAAGGAGTGTGAATAATACTTCAATGAAACAAGAATGTTAATTTATGTTGATAAAACCTTTTCTCCATTGAGTAGATCTGATGACCACAAACCTTTTTGCACCAACATTTAGCATTGAAATATTTAAAGCAAAAGCTGTTAACTATAAGGCTCTAACGAATTTGAATAACACAGCATGATTTTATAGTTACAGATACAAAGAATACATTTTCTATGCAGAGGCCTATGGACTATTACTAGAATTATGATGTAATTGGCCATAAAGAAAACCTAACGAATTCCAAGTAGTAAAAATCATATCGTTAGATTTTTCTGAGTTAAAATCAGTAAAACCATATTACTGTTGAATTAAAGAGAAAATCAAAATTGAGGTTACAGACTTGACAATGAAAACAGTTCCTATTAAATCGTATGGAATATGGACATTGTATTATACAGAGACAAGCATATATTTGTTAGAAATTAAGAAAGAATGAATATAAATGAACTAAATTTTCAGTTCAGGAAGCCAAAAAAAGAAAAATTGAATAGAGGAGCATAGTGAAGAAATTTAAAAGAAGGGGTATGATAAACAAAACCATGTCATTCTTTGAAAAAGCTAGTGAAGTCAATCAACTTCTGGCAAATCTGGCCAGGGAAAAAAGAGAAAACATAAGAGGGCAATATTAAGAATTGTAAATAATAATATTCAGAGGGTAATTTTAAAGTATACAATTGTGTTATGGGTAACTTTCTTCTAACTTGAAAAATCTCTCAAGTAAGAATTGTTAGCGTTTATTGAAACAGAGTAGATCAGGCATAATTCTAAGTGCTTCCTATGTGTTAACTTACACTCTTCACAATAGGTTTATTAAGTAGATACTGTAATTTCCCCCACTGCACAAATGTAGGAATGAAAAGCACATGGAGTTTAACTTACCAAGGACATAACAGCCAGGAAATAGTTGAGCCAGAATGGAAAGAGGCCCAGGCAGTTGTGGCACACACATATATGTATGACCACCAGACTCAACTGACTCTCAGACATGTAGTTGAAAGAATAATATAATTGCCACAGATGTCTTAATCAGGAGAGTATTGGTTAAACTGGTAGTCCCCAACCTTTTTGGCACTAGGGACCAGTTTTGTGAAGGACGATTTCACGGACCAGGGGTTGGGGGATGGTTTTGGGATGATTCAAGCTCATTACATTGATTGTGAGCTTTATTTCTATTATTACATTGTAAGATACAATGAAATAATTATACAACTCACTATAATGTAGAATCAGCGTGAGGCCTGAGCTTGTTTTTATGCAACTACATGGCCCCATGTGGGGGTGATGGGAGACAGTGACAGATCATCAGGCATTAGATTCTCATAAGGAGCACGCAACATAGATCTCTTGCGTGTGCTGTTCACAATAGGGTTTGCGCTCCTATGAGAATCTAATGGCACCGTTGATCTGACAGGATGTGGCACTCAGGCGGTAATATGAGCAATGGGGAACGTCTATAAATACAGATGAAGCTATGCTGGTCTGTGGCCTAGGGGCTGGGGACGCTTGCTATAGAACCAAGTGCTCTTATTGTGAAACACCCACTCTGGTCCCAGTTGACCAGTCATGACAGCAAATAAAAATCAGTAGAACCTGGTACCTGTCCGTGGTCCAGGGATTGGGTACCCCGTGTTAATCTAAAAGCCGCAGAAGTTATCAAAGGGCACCAAAGGTCTAATGAAAGAAGCCCAGGCCCAGAAGGTTTTGTCGGGAAGTTCTGACATACCTTGAAGGAGGATGTAACTATTGTTATTTAAACTGTTACAGAGGAGAAGAAAAGAATGAAACTTCCAAATTCCCTTCGGAGGCTCACACAATTATCAAATCTGGTCACAAATTTCATGAAAAAGGAACCTATAGTCTATTGTCACCAAATAAAACACTGGCAAACCAAGTAAACTTTATATTAAGAGAATATACCAGAGGGCCTTTTTCCTCTCCGGGAAAATAAGGATGATTTATGTAATTCTCTGTGTTAATTGAGTCAAGGTTAAAACATTTCAATAAATAAAAGTTAATTAACAAAATTAAGCATTAATTTTTTTGGTAAAAACACAAACTAGAAATAAAAAGAAACTTTCTAAGTTTGAGAAAGCCTATCATGACAAACAGAAACACATCAAATTTAAAATATATCAATAGATCCTGGTTCAGGAATAAGACAGGTACGTGCATACTCACCTCTGTTATTTGGCATTGTTTTGGAAGTTTTAACTAGCGTGGTTAAAAAAAAGTGTGGCTTAAAAAGGTAAAAAGTATGAATTAGAAAACTGAAAGAAATTAGGAAAATTGATGATTATTCACAGATGTTATGACTGCCTGCTTAGAAAATGGAAAACATACACTAAAAACTGTATTAGAATTTCACTAGACTACCATTATTTGGGTCCCTGAATTCCAAGCATTTAAACCATGAATTGTTCTGAAAATTTACAAAATGATACCCTCTTATACAAGCAGGCCACAGTATAGTTACAGGGTGAAATGCTGATCCTGCAGAGATCATATGAGCATCCTGTCAGTTGATGACTCTGTGGCGGCCACATCTACACACAAAGAAATCAGTATGGGATGGCATGTAATGATGATCTAAGTAACATGATGGTCTTATTGGTAGCAAATGAATTGCAATCTTTCACTTCCTTTATGTATTTTGGCAGACAAGAACTGTTTTAAAAACACTGAATTCCAACTATACGAATACATACCTACATATTCATACAGACACATTCATATGTATATGCATGCATGTGCCTCCTTTTCTCAATTCATTTAATGGTATGCTGAAAAATAGGCTGTATGCAGAAGATAACAGAGTTTGGTCAAGACTTTAAAAATTATTGTGTGTTTTTGGAGTTAAGAAATTCAAACTCTAGAACAGAAATAAAGTGGCTAGTTGAAGAATATACATACAGCTTTCAATACTTTTAAAGTAACAGATATTATGTCCTTAAATCACAAAAACTAAAGGACAAAGATGATAAATTATTTATGTTGAAGTTAAAAATTTCTGTTTGACGAAGACACCAGAAAATTTGAAATGTGCCGGAGGCCTGATACCTAGAATAAATTACTCACAAATTAACAAAAATAGCTTACTAGAGAAATGAGCAAAGGAAAATAAGCAATTCATAAATGGAAAATATTAAACTACCAGTAAACATTTGAAAATGTCAGAGGTCAGAAATAACATCTTGTAAAACAATAATGAGAGGCAGTTATCACCCATCAGATCGGAAATTGTAAATATTGTATCAGCAAGAAATTGGAGAGTCTAAATGTTCATCACAGGGTGGCTAAATAAACTCATGCTGTGGAATAATATACAGGCCGTAAAAAGAGTGAGATAGAGCTAGTTGTGCTAGTAGAGGTGTAACATTGTTGAGTTAAAAAAGCAAGTAAAAATGGTGTATGTAGCATAAATACAGTTTAATACCACTTTTATCTTTAAAAGACCCACACAGACAATCCTATTTCATGCAGGCATACATACGTAAATGCACAGAGAGTCCAGAACAATAAACTCCCGCCTTGCTCTGACAAAAGAATTTTAACATACGATCTGGGAAGTATGTGTTACTTGTGTAAAGTTACTTTTATATTATAGATAACTGAATAGGGGAGGGCAGTATCAAGAGAAACAGAAACTAAAATACACAAATAAGACTTGCAAAATATATGAGATTTATATAGAGAATTATGATACTCAGTTAAAGATCAGAAGTGAAAATCTGAACAGTTGGAAAAATTCCATGGTTCTCTAAGGGAAGACAATATTCCAAAATTGCTGCTTTCTAAATTATTGATAAATTGAATATAATTTTACTTAAAGTTTTGGTACAGCTTTTGGGAGAAACTTGTCAAGTCTAATTGTGCAAGAAGCAGTGGTTAAAAAATTTTTTTTAAGTAATGAAGGGAGCTCATCATACCTGGTATCAAAACCCAGCAAAAAGCTCTGCTAATTAAAATGGCAGTTACTGACGCAGAGCAGACAGACCAATGAGCAACGTACTGGCGGCATATGTTTGTGCCTTACTTAGTTAATTCTAAGACTTTTTTTTTTCCCTCAAATTTTAATGTCTGACAGCAGGAAACACTTTACAATTTTTGTGAATATGATGCATATCGTGGTTTGACAGTATTTTTTCTCTTTCTTTGTGATATATAAGATACATGATGCGGCATCTTAAAATCTGTGATACCTTAGGTTCAGTGAAGTCAAGAGAGAGTGTGTGTGTGTGTGTGTGTGTGTGTGTGTATACACATTCACATATGTAATAAAATCAATCCCATGATATGAGACTCAACTCAAACATATCTCCAAGCTTACCAGTAGAGTCTTGTCTGCAACCATGTTTGTCCTTTTTTTATCACTTTCTGACAGACTAACCATACAGTGAAAATCAATTGCATAAGAAAAGAAAAATATTAGAAGATATGCTGAATTTGATTCATGAAGTCTATGACAATGATTTTGGAAAAGTGCTGAAATCATCCATAAGCCATTAGCAAATAAGAATTTGGTTTTTCAAGCTAAGTAGCCAAGCAAGACTTTCTTTTCAACAGTTATTATGAAAATGTGGTCTTTGTTTCAGAAGAAAGACATCCTCCTATATAATACAGGTGGTATTTCAATAGAAAAGCCTGTCCTATTCAAAAAACTGTAGAGAGATAATGACTCTTTGCTGGACAAAATAGTTATTGGATTTCTGCCTCACAAACATAAATTCCAATAGATTAAATATTTGAACATGAAAATAAATAAAAATTCCAGAAGAAATACAAGAAAATAATTTTAGAGAGCCCAAAGCCTTAAAGCATGTTTCCTCAGTGGGGGCAAAGATTAGTTCACGAGGGTGGGGAAACCTAGCTGTTACAATGGTTTGTGGCCCTCTGGTGGGCCACACTATACGTCAGCAGATGTGTAGTGTGCCTGTGGTATTAACATTTCATGGGGGGCTGCAATTAGGGAGAAAATGCCTATAAAGGATTCCTTCATGGGATGAATCATGAAAAAACAAGTCACACTGCCATAGAGGAAAAGCGACAGATTTGACTATTTACATATTTTAAACTTCTCAATTATGAAAGGTAACGTAAGTAAAAGTAAAAGGCAAGTGACGGCCTGGGGGAAAATAGTTTACAACTTCTGTAATGGACCAAGGAGGATAATCTGCTTCAGAGAAGCATCTCAACAGAGATAGCATGGGCAGAGGACACAGAGTTAGCATTTGTCTTGTTTCTTAGACTAACACCACTTCTCAGTTTGCTTGGTGGTGGTTAGTTAGATGTGAATGGTCATGTGTATTCCAGAAGGAATTGCACCCAACACCTTTTTGAGGCCCTTCTGTTGTCGATGTTTTACACTTGGAGGTGGATGACCACAGGGTTGAAACAAATGATGTAGCATAGAAAAATACATTCGTTAGTTTTCATCTTTGTTTACCTGTTTTAGATTCTCTGAATGTACTGCGTTGTTTACTTGTTTTCCCTTCTAAAAATATGGGAGGGCATTATGTGTATAGCCAAGCCTAAATTTTTTTATTCTAACAAGATGATTTTGGCTATTTTATAAGCTTTTATTTGAAACAAATTACAGAAATTCTCATAATTAATATTTAGTAATTTTTAAATTAAATGTAAACATTGTTTTATGTTCATGGTATGAAATATTAAATATCCTAAGTATTTGCATATAAATATGCTAAACTAAATATCAAAATTCTAAATGTTGGTGATTTTTGTATTTTTTGTTACTCAATTATAAATGTGTCTCCTAACTGTGGTTAAATGCAGCTATTTGGTCTGTCTCTGTGTATATTTTTATTTGTTTTCATCTGGCTTTTTTATCAGCAATCCAGTGGGGAGAAGATGGCCGTCCATTTCACTATCTCTTCTATACTGGCAAACAGTCATACTATTCATTAATGCATGTAAGTATATTGCATTTATGATAAATAATACAAGCTGTAAGCTACAAAACTAGTTATACTAGATACTGTTCTCAGCTTCAGAATTTACCTAGTATTTTATAATGGGC
Source organism: Mandrillus leucophaeus (assembly GCF_000951045.1). Lineage (NCBI taxonomy): Eukaryota > Metazoa > Chordata > Mammalia > Primates > Cercopithecidae > Mandrillus > Mandrillus leucophaeus. Next base: position 591,582 of record NW_012109807.1, on the reverse strand, counting down.
AAAAATAAGACTTCTAGAGGTAAGACTGTGTTGATGAAATGATTTATATTAATTCATTTTGCTAAAGGTAAACTTTATAGAATTTATATCAGAATGGTTTGTCTTTAAAATGCTTTTACTTACAAATTGAAATCATGTTGGAAGATAGATGTTCAGCTCAATTATATAGTGTGTGCATGTGCTTCCAGGGTATGGAAGGAGGAGGCCAAGTGTATGATGCTGTCAGGGGCTCTGAGGCATTTGCCTTGAAAAAGAATCAAATGGTTACTTCTCATTTGTTTTTTATTATTTATATACAAGTTTTGCCTTTCATAGATTAATGCAGTGGACAAGCCTAGAATTTGGGCCCCGAAACAACCTAAGAAATGATTTTATTACAGTTTGACTTCCAACTGCATTTAGGGTGCTGTGAACAATTTTTGTTTTGTTTTCAGAGCTATAAGTATCTGATAGTGTGCAAATTTGGAAGAGTTCCCCAGAATTGCTGTGGAAAAAAAGGCCGGATGCCAATATTCTGTTTTTATTTTTAGAACATGATATCAAGTTCTATTTTACTCGTTATATGATTTTTTTAAAGTTTCAGAAATATTTATTGGGCTTCCCCCATCTACAGTCAGATTGCAGTGGCTTGAATCAGTGCACACATTTACTCTGCTTTTTAGAATTATCTGCTGTTTATTTGTGCTCCACAAACCCAAAGGACAAAATTCCCACTTGTCAGGTACATTTATTTCTTGGGGAAAAAAAAGAAAACCTTCTTTTCGCTTTTTGTTGACCTTGGGCAAATGAGCTTCTTGCCCTGGCAGAAATGAAATGAATGATAAATGTAGAGTGTGTCTTTGCTGAGTAATGGAGCTGCGGCTGGGGCGGCTCGTAGAGGTTCTCTCCCGCACAGCCCGAGGCTGCCCGAGGACCCCTGCTGTTCATTTAAATAGGTATGTCAAATCTGCCTCCAAACGCCGCCGGTTTGATCTGTGGTAATATTTGTGAAGGTTCCATATGGACTTGAGCCCCCTGCAGTGCTAAGAAATAATGTACAACGCTTCATGGTGCAGACGCAAATTTTCTCTGAAAAGGGATGCAATGCTGCGTTTTAGCTGTCGGAGGGGATGATGGAGCTGACGCGCTAGGCCTGTCAACTTGTTACACGGATGGGTTGCACGCAGCGAAACTGTGGAAAATCTGTGCCTTTTAACTTTTCTACTTAATCACGGTTGTAGCATTGCCTTTAGACTGTATGCTACATTAATTCTCTTCCTGCCTTCTGCCTTTCATCCCAAGTTTCACGGAAAAAAGTAAAGCATGCAGGTCTTGTAGAGGAGCCTTATCAAACAGCTGTCATCTGACATGCCATTTGCTTTGTTTCGGCTGAAACTGAGCAACCCAAGGGCAAGATATTTTGTTGCATTCCATCATAATGAGGAAATTACACATCCTATAAGAGACCTAACTTTTTTTTTTTTAAGTTTGTTTTTATGTTTTAAAAAGTATTGTTCAAGAAACTGATCAGTTTCTAAGTGGATAAAATGTTACCATACTCTCTGACTAAAATGTCAAATGATATCTGATTAATAAACATTCTTTGTTTTTGAGTAATTTAAGTTTTGTTATGGATCAATAGAAGAGTCCTTTGGACTTTTCTATTTTAGTGCAATGCAGTAATTTCTAAATGTATGCCCTATGCATACATTTCAGCATTATGTATAGCAGGTGTTATTAATTACAGCTGCAGTCACACCAGCCTAGTTTCCCAGATAACACATATCACGATCACCTGCCGGAGATACTGAGACTTGGAAATAGTGACGAAATGTTCATCATTCACCCTACAGAAGCGTTTTTGTAGTGGCCAGGCACTGCGTAGGAAGTCCAGCTATAACACTAGGAGCCATCTCGCCTGTCTGCACTCTCTTTGTTCTGCCTGGTCTTGATGGTGAGGGGAGCCGTCCCCTTCCCACCGTGAGTGATCACAGGACGGCTGTCCCCACTGCGGCACGGGAGGTCGCCCCTGAAGACTGTGGCAAGCTCTAAAGACTTGGAAATGAATCCTTGTTGCTACCATTTATTTTCGTTGATAGAATTTTTTCCCTATGTGACAGGGTAACAGACACTAAGCCA
>NW_012109807.1:560209-589414 GCF_000951045.1 Mandrillus leucophaeus | reverse complement strand
TCTACAGTCAGATTGCAGTGGCTTGAATCAGTGCACACATTTACTCTGCTTTTTAGAATTATCTGCTGTTTATTTGTGCTCCACAAACCCAAAGGACAAAATTCCCACTTGTCAGGTACATTTATTTCTTGGGGAAAAAAAAGAAAACCTTCTTTTCGCTTTTTGTTGACCTTGGGCAAATGAGCTTCTTGCCCTGGCAGAAATGAAATGAATGATAAATGTAGAGTGTGTCTTTGCTGAGTAATGGAGCTGCGGCTGGGGCGGCTCGTAGAGGTTCTCTCCCGCACAGCCCGAGGCTGCCCGAGGACCCCTGCTGTTCATTTAAATAGGTATGTCAAATCTGCCTCCAAACGCCGCCGGTTTGATCTGTGGTAATATTTGTGAAGGTTCCATATGGACTTGAGCCCCCTGCAGTGCTAAGAAATAATGTACAACGCTTCATGGTGCAGACGCAAATTTTCTCTGAAAAGGGATGCAATGCTGCGTTTTAGCTGTCGGAGGGGATGATGGAGCTGACGCGCTAGGCCTGTCAACTTGTTACACGGATGGGTTGCACGCAGCGAAACTGTGGAAAATCTGTGCCTTTTAACTTTTCTACTTAATCACGGTTGTAGCATTGCCTTTAGACTGTATGCTACATTAATTCTCTTCCTGCCTTCTGCCTTTCATCCCAAGTTTCACGGAAAAAAGTAAAGCATGCAGGTCTTGTAGAGGAGCCTTATCAAACAGCTGTCATCTGACATGCCATTTGCTTTGTTTCGGCTGAAACTGAGCAACCCAAGGGCAAGATATTTTGTTGCATTCCATCATAATGAGGAAATTACACATCCTATAAGAGACCTAACTTTTTTTTTTTTAAGTTTGTTTTTATGTTTTAAAAAGTATTGTTCAAGAAACTGATCAGTTTCTAAGTGGATAAAATGTTACCATACTCTCTGACTAAAATGTCAAATGATATCTGATTAATAAACATTCTTTGTTTTTGAGTAATTTAAGTTTTGTTATGGATCAATAGAAGAGTCCTTTGGACTTTTCTATTTTAGTGCAATGCAGTAATTTCTAAATGTATGCCCTATGCATACATTTCAGCATTATGTATAGCAGGTGTTATTAATTACAGCTGCAGTCACACCAGCCTAGTTTCCCAGATAACACATATCACGATCACCTGCCGGAGATACTGAGACTTTGAAATAGTGACGAAATGTTCATCATTCACCCTACAGAAGCGTTTTTGTAGTGGCCAGGCACTGCGTAGGAAGTCCAGCTATAACACTAGGAGCCATCTCGCCTGTCTGCACTCTCTTTGTTCTGCCTGGTCTTGATGGTGAGGGGAGCCGTCCCCTTCCCACCGTGAGTGATCACAGGACGGCTGTCCCCACTGCGGCACGGGAGGTCGCCCCTGAAGACTGTGGCAAGCTCTAAAGACTTGGAAATGAATCCTTGTTGCTACCATTTATTTTCGTTGATAGAATTTTTTCCCTATGTGACAGGGTAACAGACACTAAGCCAAACTGTTTTTCCCACGTCGTTGCCCAACTGTAATTGTGTGAGGCCCGGATGCCATTGGCCAGGAGTTGTGACAGGAAAACACATCTAGAGCCTGCGTGCAGTTGGCATGAGGAGACCCTTCTAATGCCAATTAACCTTTCTTATCCTCCTTAAAGATGCCAAATCTTCTTTTGAGTATTTGGTGACTGTTTGCATACGAAGCATATATATTACGTTATAGCAGTTAATAAAAGATGGCGCTGATGCACCTTGCAGTTAAGATCAGTGTATGATGCTTTAGTGGGTCCTGTTTCCAGTTGACCTGTATTTAGTCTGTCCACTTTCTGTGGAGAAATGGGGAGGTTTTTGAGGAAAAATGGCCATGAAATATAAGATACAGTTTATTGTTCCTGCCCAGAAATGAAGCGTGATAGGAAAGTATAAAGTGAAGGGGGATGTGCTGATCCGTGATGTTCTCATGTTTTGGAAACGTGCCACACTCCACAGGTTCACTTGCAGGGCACTTGGGCCCCCATTTTCCTATGGATATAATGATCCACGTGTCTTCAGGTTCCTGGGAAAGTCGATTAAAAACTCATTTATTTTACACTAATAAGATGTATGTATATAATGAAAAAAGTATAAAACCATAGTAACAAATAATTTCTTAATAAAAAGTAATTTAAGAAGAAATAAGAAACTTCCTGAGTTTCTGAAAGCATCATTGAGTACCATGAAGGGATCCCCTGCATGGTGGCTTTTTCACCAAAAATGGATGGCTTCCCATTTCCTTAATGTCCATTTAACTAGTAGAACTTGTTTGCTTTTCTGACATGATTTAGGGTTTTAGGTTTCAAGAAGGAGAGAAAGAATAAAGTTTCCTGAAACAATTGAGCAAAGGTGTAAAGGAGAGGGAAGAATGTTAAAGAGGATATAGATGTCTGTGTAAAAAATAAAATGCTATACAGCAAGATAACCGAGTTGTGGCTAACCTAGGTGAAGACTGTGGGGAGTGGAGAAAGGACTAGGCTAGAGAGTGGGCTGCCCGTTGGATCCAAGGCTGTAAACCCCACCAGTGTTACCCCCTTTCCCACAGCAGCTTGGGCCTGTCCAGGACAACCAAGCTGGTGACAAAGGCCACAGCCTTAGTGGTCATGGTTCAATTTCTGAAGGTCCTTTAATTTGAAGAAAAAAACATTTACCAATATGTATGTTTCTGGAAAAAAAAAATTAAAATTCACTCACTAAAAGTAAGTTGAAAATCCTTTAAAACTCATAATGCGAGGGGATTATTTAACTCTGAAGTGGTAACCCTTTTGTAAAACGTGACCCATTAAGTCAAGGCATGTCTGTAACCCACCTCTTCCCAAAGTGCTTTCTGCAGAATACAAACTGTGAAATATTCTTCAAGAAAGAGGCTCTGAAGTGTTCGTTTAGGAATGTTACATATTGTGTACTGGGGAACTCTAACAAGGAGACACTTAGTAGAACCCAAACTCTGTGAAGTCCTTAAGTAAAGAAACACGTTGCTTTCACACTCTGCTGCTCAAACCGAGTGGACTGTAGAACACTTTCTACTCCAAACCCCTTTTGATGTCCCACGAAACCAGTGCTTGGGGAGGACCGTAGTACAGAATATTGAAAACTCTATACATTGTCATTGTAGGCATTACTCGCATTAGATAAATACATTTTCTCAAAAGAGAGGTTAATAAAGTCCCAGTTTTAAGACTGATATCAGCCCCAATACCTTAAGCATTTATTGACGTTTTACAAAAGCTCCCCACATCTCAGTCTTTAAGAAAAGGAAGGTATGCAACTCTAAACACTGCACTAGGAACTTAGCATTGTGTAGAAACTTCATTTATGTTTTAGAACCAGTTTTATAGTAAGCAATTCAATATTTTCAAACTTTTTCTTTAAACTGAAGGAGTTACATAGCCACAGATGAAATTTATACCAAATATATATATGTAAAATGAAGGGATAAGTAGTAAAGTTTAAAATGTGAGAGAAAACCAGGTAATTCTAATCCTTATAACTTACTAGGTTCATTTGTAAACAGGGTTCATTTGCCTTGTGAAAGAAGCTCCTGGCATATTTGGAGAATCTCTGGTTCATTTTAAAGGACTTCAGTAACCTACTCGGTTCTTAAAGCCTGGAAGCAGCCCCAGAAGTGTGCTGCTTCGTTATGTGAAGATTCCAGACTCTTAGCAGAAGTCCTGGGCACTGAGTATCACAGAATTCTTACTTAGTTCAGATGTCTCTAGATCGTCTTTGTGACCTTGTTGAAAACTCTTGGATGTAGTGCTGTCTTTTAAAATGGAATTAAAATAGCGACCCTTCTCACAGTGAGGTATTGCGGAATAACTACAACTATGTAAAATAGTGCTTATTTTTTAAAAAGCTACAAACTGGTGCTAAAACATATTTGCATGCTGTTTTAAGACTTTCCTTGACAGCAGGAGTTAATTCAGTAATTAATTCAGCAGTCGAAATTGCTGTTCTAGAGGTAGCTTTAATGTACATTGTCCTCCCATATGAATAATTACCATTGTATATCTGGTATGCTCCAAGTGTACCAATTAAGAAAATTAATTTTTTAGAAAAGGATTCAGCATATTATTGTCTCTATGTTGGTTTTAATTAGATTACCTCTTTGTAATGGTATAATTATTATAATATATGATGGGGCTTTAATTTGAATAGTAAAAATATATGCTGTCTGAGTTACAAGAACTTTCAGGTCATCACTCCTGCGTGTGGACTTCCCCAGAGTCCTTTTTCATATGATCCATCTTGAGATGACTTTCTTTGTATGTTGAATGGCATTTATATGATGTGCAATCTATATAGTATATTGTATTGTATTCACAAAGTAATACCAAGAGTCTACAACAGAAGTATGTCACTTGGAACTTGAGATATATAGCGTAAACCTCTCTTAGTTAATGATAAATGGATTATATTTATATTTGTTGATTTGATTTTGTATATGCCAGCGGCCAAAAAATCGAGGAGATTATTTAAGAAATGATTTTCTGTGATTTCTTTAGCAAACACAAATTTTAAGTCAGTTACTTTACTGTTACTATATAGTATCTAAGATAATTACTATTAGTTACTATTTATGTTGTGTACCAAAATACAACAGACTTTTTCTATATCACCTCCCCATGAAATGTTACTTGTTTACACTTCCTAAAATTGGAATTTCCACATGATTTAATAGAACCAAAACAGATTTCAGAAGGATACTAAAAATCATGGTGCTCATGCTCTCAGAAGGGTTTAGATTAAGGATTTCTTTTCTGTAACCTGAGCATCTGGTATTTTCAAATTAGGCACCTTCTAAATTTGACTCATACATTATGGAAATCTGATGACACGAGGGGTGGATAGGCTTGCTTTGATTTTATGAAATATTAATCATAGCTGTGATTAATGATTCAGCATTTCACATCTGGGTTATTCCTGTCATATTTGAAAATTACACTGTTATAAATACAGTATATAAACTTAGTGTAGGTGGGTCATACTAATTCTCTAGTGTCCCTTAAAAATTAAGTGGAAACTTAACAATATACCAGAAGCTACCAGTGGTAATCTGTGATGTTGACAGTTCTTGGCATATTTTATACCCTTAAGGATTTTTTTTATGTAAATTAGTACACCTCTCTTCAGGGAGTTAAAGCTATAGAATCTACTTTCCAGAGAACTGTTGTCTCTAACTAACCAAGGTAGAATCTTAAGAGTGGTTTTATTATGCAAAATAGAAAGAATAAATGGAAATGGTGCACCAGTAAAATTGTTTATTTGACTCTTGAAAGCCATACCTCACCCCCGCTATCATTCTTGACCATTACTATAGGTCAGGCACTGTGCTAAGTACGTACTTTACATATATTTTCCTATTTAAAGAAGTGTATGGAGTGGTTTAATGGGCATTATGTGATTTGATGGGTTACAATCATCAAATTGTAAGCATTTGCCGCAAATGAATCGAATTCACCGTGTTTGAAATCTGACATGTCCTTTTCATGGGTTGTTGTCTCCTCTTCCACATTTTTTTCTGACGGTTTTATTTGTACCATTTATACATTGTTATGGATCTCAGTACAACATTAGGAGGAAATGGCATCATGGAAGAATACTTTAAGAAAAATAAGGATTTAGAGTAAAAATTGCTCAAAAGTCTTTGGGAGATGACAGCCTATCCTTTGACTTAAAACTTACGTACAAGATAGGTTGATTGTTGTTATTTTAGTTGACTTAATTATTTCAGAAAATTAAGTAAGCCCTTGTAAGCAGAGGAGGGTAGTAAATTACTCAGCAGTTTACTACTATTGCTGGCGTTCTTTTAAGTTCATGTATTCTTCACTAGTTTGAAAGATAGACTTGCACTCTCTGAATCTCAGGACTCTGGACCCGGCAGCTGAGAGGCTCGCTGCAGTTTCCTTACCAGAGCACCCCGATGGAGCCACAGTCTCCTGTGGTCCAGCCTGCTGACAGGCTGTGCTGGGTGCATAGTGGTGTGCTGTTTGCCCGAGTCTGTCCATTTCATATAAGTGGGGAGCATTCATTTTTTGGGGGGGTGGTGGGGGAGTTCTTTATTTGTTCAGCTCATTTGAGAATTGCTTCTAGAAACAGGTGCATTGAAATTTTTGTGATATACTATCCATTTGAAGTCCCAACCCATTATTTTAGCCTTTAAAAGTGAGTTAAAAGTACCCTAACCACAGTCAACAAGGCTTACCAATTCTTGGGAGATAAATTGTAAACTTTTACTTTCAGCTGAGTGACAGGGATATATGTATGTGGATATATACCCCTGTTTTTCTATATGTGGATGGTTTGTGGTTTTGCTTTAGGGTGGACAGTTGGCTTTTGTTTGCTTTTTAATTGTCAAATACATTCCTCTGCTGCTGCAGGTGATGGATGTGTACTTGGAATGTAGTTGTAGGGACAGTTACACTTAATATGAATACTAGGATTAAATTAACTTCATTTGTCCCTTTGCTATTGTGTTGAACTAGATTCTCTATAGTTCTTAGAATGTATATTTCTAGCCAGTCTAGGCTTGGATGCTGCTGCTGCTGCTGCTGATCTAGGGACTGCACTTTTAGAATTGCTGAGCTAGAGTGATGGATTTACTTTCAATTTGAGATACTCACGTCCACTGGTAATGTCTAGCTCACCACCAGTTTTGTAGCTTCTAAGTGCTGTTTCTTCTTTTTGTCTCTGCTTCTTTTTTTCTTTTCTCTTCTAAACTATCAATTCTACTACCCTTAATGAAAAACAAAGCCAAAAACACTTACCTGAATCTCCCCAGCCAAAAGGAATGAATTTTTACGTCCTTATTCACTGAGGAGTCTTACCCATTGAATTATATCAGCTTTTCTCACCTATGTTACAAAAATTCAAAGGCTTAGTCTGTCCTCCCTCCCTCCCTCCCTCCCTCCTTCCTTCCCTCCTTCCTTCCTTTGATTCCTTCCTTCAGTTCCTGAAAACAGGTTGCAGAGTGAAGACCGTGCTGAAATGCAAGCACTAGTAAATATGATGACGGGGCAAAGGGACGTTTCTCCTACACTTAGATAAAACTTTATCAGCAACATTATGAGGTAATATGGCAGTCTAATCAGAGCCCACAAGAAGTTGCCCCTGAAAACTTGAAATTATTAAGACTGTTTGAGATATGGATTGACATCTCTTATCAGTAACAAGGTGTATCTTCTGAGATTTGCTGATACTAGAAGGTATCATGATTAGCAAAAACAAAAACAAAAAGTAAATTTATGTCATCTCTAGCTCATTCTTTTAAAATGCCTATCTACTCATTGGGTATTAGTATGGTAGGTTATGTGTAAATTATAAATGAATAATTACAAATGTATTGAGTGTTTCAAAAAGTTAAGTTTGCTCAGGCAAAAGCTGTACTGTTTTGCTTATTGTAAACTCATTGCCTAGAAAATACATTTCATTGATGATCCTTATTGCTGGATTATTGCTTTTTGCAAGTTCTAACAAAATGGCAAACTTCTACTTCCATTGTAATTTAACAAGTGGCATACATTCACAGATTTTTTTAGGAAGTAAATTAATAGGAAGAAATCAAATAACAAATATAATAGAAGCTCTTTTTAAGATAAAAACTATATGATAAGGACTTAAATATTATTTAAATATTAAATAAGTAGTAAGTTGTATTAAATAATACATAAGTACCTGTAAATACCATATATTTTACTGGATAATTCTCTAAGTTTAACGTACACATTGCCATATAAATTAATGATTTTTCCGAAGGAAAGGGAAAATCGTTTAAGGTTTTTGGTTTTTTTTAACCAATCTCACTGAAGTAGAGTTGTAAAATTTTTATAGAGTTATTTTAAAATCAGCTAAAGTTAAGTGTGCTGTGATGTATGACACTAAATTCTCATTGAAATTACTCTATCATCCTTTAGTTTAAATGAGAAATAGTGTTATTAAAAGCATTTTCAGTTTTATTTACTCTGCAGCTTGATTCTCTGAAGAGGAGGACACCTTAGGAAGTACTTACAGAAGAAAACTATAAAATATATCAGAAGTTATAATGTATCATTGCTCTTAATTTTTAGTATGTACTGTATATTTTATTTGCCATAGGATGTATATGGAATGTTACTCAATTTAGAAAAACATCAAAGTCAGTTGCAAGCCAAAGATCTGCTTCCAGAAAAAACTGAAACCAGGTAAGCTCTTTTCTTGCGTTAAAATATAAATAAAATTTGAACTAAAAACATGCCACTCATTGGTATTTTTTTAGACATACCTGAAGCCTAAAATTTGTTCAGTATTTTATCATTAAGCATTAAGGTTAGAGTTCAAAATAATAGGTGGTTTTTATTTAGGAGAAAGCATGACTTGAAGTTATTTTTATGTCATTTTTATCCCAGATTTATATATGATAGGATATTTAATTACTATACCTGGATATGATGCCCTCAGAATTTTTATGTTTATAGCTACACATTTATTTAGCATTTGCACGCTTTAATTTTTTACATTTTATTTTTATGTTTTGGTATATCAAGGTTTCTGCTTCCATTTGGCAAACAGCAATAGGTCAGATCCATCAAACTGATCAGCCAGTGTGAAATTTTGGCCTATCTATTCAAGATTTCTTCCATAAAGGAAGAACACCTTGTTTAAGTTAAGTTAAATGCACTCCTGTCCCTTTAGTTGGACTTGCTACCGCATTAGTCTATTGACAGGTTAACGTTGTATCCATAACATCTTCTTTGAAGTAAGTTATACGGGCACAATTTTAATCTTTAAGAAATCTGGTGGGCTTTTAATACCAAACGAGTTCCATAGTGGCATATTTAACTCTTAAAACATTTGCTAGAGTAGATACCTTTTCTAAAGTAGATTGAGGAAATGGAACGTATGTCAAAAATAGTTTAGTTGGGTAAAATTACTGCTATATAATATAAAAACTTATTTCCAAATCACAAAATTGCTACTATATGTGGGATCTTTTGTGATATAACTCTAATTGCATGGCTAATTAAAAAGAGAATATATGTGATATTTTAACAGAAACCTGATTGGCAGCAGATGGCTGATTAAGGAGGAACTAGAAGAAATGTTAGTGGAAAACCTGTCAGATCAAGATGTAAGTAATTAATCTTTTTAATTTAAGGGGACCTGTGCCATAAGAATGCAGACAATTGCTGTATTTAGGATCCTAATAGTAATGTTCCTCAAAGCAGGTGTTCCTAAGATGATTTTTCTTTCTATCTTTAAAAAAAAAAAAAAAATTCATCACTGATTTCTGCCTTGGGATGACCTTATCTGTGGTCAGGAGGTGCCTTGTTGAGTCTCCAGGTCCTCCTCTCATAAGTGTCCTCATGTCCTGTGCCAGTTGTTTTAGGGAAGCACAGCAGATGTTGTTTGATCTCCTTCTGTAAGGCCAGTAGCTAATTTTACAAGCTGATAATAAGTGTAAGGAGTCATTATTGGTTAAGTTGAAAAGGGATGCAGCACATGGTTACCTTCATGCAATTTACTGTTTACCTTGTGTGCCATATCTGTAAGGTCAGTGGTTTTTATCTTGGGATCTGCAAACCACCTCTATCGGAATCCCTTGAAATGCTGGTTACAAACTACAGAGTCCTAAGCCTCACCCCAGATCTAGCGCAGTCTCTAAGGGGTTACCCAGGAATCTTTTTAACAAACTTTCCAGATGAATCTTGTACCCTATAAAGTTTGTGACCCCCTGCTTTAGGTCTTATTTTGTTAAATGTTCTACTATATCAACGTTATCACAGGACAGTTGATGTCTTAAACATTTTGATGTTCCAAATTTATTACTTTCTGGAAGATTGGGTAAATCTTCCAGAAATTTTTCAATTTCATAAATTTTTCCAAGATGGAGTTTTTCTTTGATGGTGGTGGCTAACGTTGTTAGTACTTTGCCACCATATATAGATTTTAAGTCATGTACTTGAATTGTTCTTTTTCTCATTTAATGTATTATAGAAATTAATGATGTGGAGAAGTTGCAGTTTGCTTAAACAAAGTGTTGGACATTTGGTTAGTGGTGGATCCAGCGTTAATTTCTAATATCCTAACTTCCAAGTACTGCTGTACTTGAATTCAACTGAAAAATCTTATTTTTCGTTACGGAGTAATTTCATTACTTCCTCTGTTTCTGGCTGCTTTGATTTTTTTTTTTTTTTTTTTAAATAACTTAGGTATTCTTTTTTCTGCTTTGTAATATCCCAAGAACTTTAATGCAGGTGTACAAGTATGAAAACAAAGGAAACAAGTTATATATGATACTTTGTACTTTGGGGTACTGGATATCAGAAGAAATCCTGATGTTTATGGCTGGTATCGAGATGAGGGGTGTGGAGGTGGTCAGTGACTTCTTAACCTAGTTCAGAAGCAAGGCTGTGTTCCACCCGTAGTGCCCCTTTGTAGGTGCAAAAGTAGTCATTGAGAGTCTGTGAGATGGAATCGAGAGAGTAGCTAAGCACAGAACGTCCAGACGGGTGACTGGAGAGGAGCATGGAGCTCCGTCCACCCAATATCCTAGGTAGCTAAATGTTTCACCCTTACTAGAAGAGTGCCTTCTCTTTCATTACGTCATAGGAAGCTGGAGTCGAAGTAGTTCTTTTAATATTAATCTTACTGGTGAGATTTTTAAAATTTTCAAACTATTAATGGCAGATTTTTACAATAAAGGCAATAGTGACAAAGATGAGTATGATGTTTAAGGCTGACAAAAAACATACAGAAGGCTATCAAAGACTGAGTTTCACAATCCATATTAACTAAGAATCTCAAGCATTAGTTGTTTCCTTCTCCATAAACACTTTAGAGTGATTATTCTGGCTTCTAATTTTAAGGGGTTAATTCCAAGTTGTTTACTTTCTAATCACATGTTCAAGAACTATTAAAAAAAATGCACACAGGAGCAAGGATAATTTATTTCAAGAGGTTGCCCTTTAAGTCAAGTATCTCTTGAATTTTTAAATAGCTTGATTGTTCGGTTTTAAAGGAAATCATAAACATTAAAGTAACACAGCTTGAACAGCCAAAGATATATCTGCCAAATGTATTATGAAATATAATTTAAGAGGTACATTTTCTCAAAATCAAACTCTTTCCATATTACTATACATAACTTACTTGAAATTATTTATAAAGCTCCACTTGATACAGTTCTAATAAAAGAGTGGAAATTACACTTGAAGATCATCTAAATACTTTTTGAAAGTGAATTTAAATCTAAATTTCATAATCATAATACAGAGAAATTGATTTTTCTTTGAATGATAAATCTCTTTGTTTCTTGAAAGAAAAGATTTGGCACTAAAGATACGCAGGAAAAGTGATGCATCTGCATGCTGTTTTAAAAGCAGCGTGAAGATGCAGAAGTGTCATCCTGTCAAAATTCATCAGGAAAAGCAACATTGGAAAGATCAAGGATGCAAAAATAGAAAAAATTTAGCAAATGCAATTACACTTGCACCTTCTAATGAATTTTTATTGTCTGCAGTATATGAAGCTCATTCAGCTGCTAGAAAAGTTATTGACATTGCGGTGCGGTGCTGCTGAGGAAGAATTTGTGCAGAGGTTTCGAAGAAATATAGCTGTTGCATCAAAAAAACAGCTGATTGAACCTGTACAGTATGACGAGCAAGGAATGGCCTTTAGCAAAAGCGAAGGTAATGACGTTCTGTGGAGAGAAAATAAATTCAGTGAAGGTTGAAAAACTACAATTATTTTTTATTTGCTGTTGCTCTCTGTTATCCATTAGATTTTTTATTTATTTATTTTTGCTACTGTTACATTGGATTTCCTAATTTTTAAGATTCTGTTGAAGTTTTTCAAAACTGAACTTTATAATATCCCAAGAAAAAAATGTGGATGCATACCTATACAGTCATATTAACACTTTTTATTTTCACACATTTATATTATTAAATCTTTTAATTTTCACATTTTAAGCTGCTAGAATTGGCACAATATTTATAATAAAGTTTTCTTTGCAAAAAATGAAAATGCTCAGTGAATCTGCATATCAAATACCGAAACTATGTAATATGAAAACTTCACATCCCTAACTCACATTATTCTTGTTCAGAGCCGTTAGACGTAGTCCAACTTTGAAGACTTGACCTATTAAAATGTTTACAACTCTTAAAAGATTTCTCATCATTGTCGTTTTTAACTACTGTGGTGTTTCCAAAGAAATGTGACCTTTCCTGAGTATTTTTTTATTTCTACTAGTAATGTTTCATCATGCTATTTATATATTTCTAAAACTTATGTTGTTAGATATATTCTTACTGTTTCTGAAAGAAGAACGCTGTGTAAATTGGTTGTGGATTCTCGTAAGTAAGCGAAATGAATATAAATTACTTTCTTGGTTGTTCAAACTAATTTAAAATCATTGTAGTGTTTCTAAAATGGAATTGAAGAACAAAATTACCCCACAGTGAGCTTTATTGCATCTGTTGTGTAGTTTACCTGCTTTGTTTTGGTTTGACTTGAAATAATAGTTATAGGACCTGCTTATATACAGTGTTGTATATTATTTTGGGGAAACAGATTCTAATGTAGTTTTACCTGTCTCAAAGCACAGGTCTTCAAGATATTTACTAATAGGAATTTTATATTTTTGAAGGTAAAAGAAAGACTGCAAAAGCAGAAGCAATTGTTTATGAACATGGAAGTGGGAGAATAAAAGTAAATGGAATTGATTATCAGCATTACTTCCCCGTCACACAGGACAGGTTCGTTTTGGGTTTTGGTTTTTTTGTTTTTAAAGGAAACATGCTTTATGATACATCATGATCATTTAAGAACGCTTGTGATCTTCTAATTCTGTTTATCTGAATGATTATTTCTCTTTACCAATGTAACATATCAAACTAGCTAATTGAAGCTATTTTTTAAAGCAGCTTCCTGATTTTTTAAAAAGCATCTCTAGAATTCCTCATTAATTGACTCTTACTCCCCTTTTCATCAGATCCTACTGCAGTTTGAGTAGTCTTATATGTAGCTTATGTTCTGAAGTGCAGACTGTGCCAAAACATAAGAAAGGTAGATTTCCACCTTCTAGTTTGGGGACAGGTGTGCACAAAACAATCACCACAAAAACCAGCCTTGGCACTTAAAACTGACCTAACCCACTAGGCAAGGAAAAGTGCAAGTAATTTCTTGTGGCTTGTGTTTGTTTTTCTGATCATAAATATTGGAAAAATTCTGCTTTATCATTTTGGATTTTTTTCCTATTCAGAGGAATGTGACTATATGTATTGAGCAAGCAAAGAAACCTGGCATTTATGGGTTAAAGTAAGAACTCATCAGGCTTTTCTTAGTTCTGGTGCTAAATATGGCAGTTTTAATTTTTAAACTTTGTATCCTATGGAGAAATAGGCATTAATCATACATAGATACTACAGCTCTTCTAATCTAAATATACTCATCTCAGAACTCTCTCTGACTTGCTATATAAAGGCCTCTTCTTGATATGGTTATTATTTTCCCAGTAGTTACTGTCATTATCCACGAGTAACAGAAGTTTGGTATGATTAGTTCCTCCTTTCCTAATCCTTCTCCTGTTTCCCGCATGTCTCACGGTATTTAAGGTCAAAAGGGCTAAAGCTCTTTTGATACCAATGCTGATGTAGGCAAAAGAGGAACCTCCTAATACAGTGTAAGCTTCTGGACGCAATCATTACTTTAAGATGTGTATGTTTATTTTATTTGTGTGTGCCTGTGTCAACAAGCAGTGGATTCTTAACTCCATTTAAGATGAATTAGTTCTGCTATTATCCTCACAGGGCAGGGGATGGAGGAAGCTTTTGTTTCCCTTAGGAAAAGCCAGAGAGAAACCCATACTCCGGGGGCTGATAACTTTAGCATTGGGAACTGTAGGAGGAATGTCCTTTAACCAATAACCTGTCTGTTGATTTGTATTCAGACGTAACTCCTGATGATTTAACAGCAAGTCTCAGTTATGGCTTGATCTCAAAATGAAATTACATTCTTAGATCTTATTCTTTGATTTGAATTCAGCAGCTATTTACTAAGGATCATCTGTTTCTCCAGTCTTGTTCTGGGCATTGTGAAGATATCAGAGATATTTGAGATATGATTCCTATTGGCAAGAAACTTCCTACATGGTTGGGAAGCCTAAGGCTAGTCTTGGTGGGAATGGGCACCTACAACTATTTTAAAGTAGTTATCGGGATTTAGGGCAGCCACGTCAGGAACTTACAAATCAGCAGTGAGGTGACCATTGACTAATAGGAAGACTTGTGAACCCAGAATCAGGGATCTTGATCGGAGTTCTCTCATCACCTAACACACAGTTAAGCAGGTTAGCCATGTAAGTGAAGCTACAAGGGAGGCTTCTGGACAGCCAGTTGTTTGGGAGGTTAAACGCTTACCCGGCTTCATTTTTAAAATTTTATGATTCTTTAACAAATGCTTATGTAAATAAAGATAAATAAGGAGACCTCAGTTAAAATCTAGAAAAATAGATTTCATGATGTAATTACTAGGTATATAACTGAGTCATGGACCCAGATGGTTACGTAAATGCAATAGTGGAATTAGATTCTCAGTCTGTAAATTCTCTTTTTTTTTTTTTTTTTTTTGAGACGGAGTTTCACTCTTGTTGCCCAGGCTGGAGTGCAATGGCGCAATCTTGGCTCACCACAACCTCTGTCTCCCAGGTTCAAGCGATTCTCCTGCCTCGGCCTCCTGAGTAGCTGGACAGGCATGCACCACTATGCCCGGCTAATTTTGTATTTTTAGTAGAGACGGCATTTTCTCCATGTTGGTCAGACTGGTCTCAAACTCCCAACCTCAGGTGATCCGCCCGCCTCGGCCTCCCAAAGTGCTGGGATTACAGGCATGAGCCACCGCGCTCAGCCTAAATTTTCTTTTATATTCACTATTTTTTTTTTTTTTAAGAGACAAGTCTCTTTATGTCACCCAGGCTGGACTCAAGCTCCTGGGCTCAAGCAGTCCTCCCACCTCAGCCTCTTGACAGCTTGGACTGCAGGTCCCCAGCTGAAATTTTCTTTAGTTATCATAGTATATTAATAGCTACTACTTATAATACTGTTTTTATAACTTATGGCTACTTTTTATTTGGTTTCTTGGAAGCATTTGTTCAAAAAGACAGTATAGGTTTATGGGTTTTTTTGTTGTTGTAGGAATTATGTCACCCCTAGATCGTATTGTTATTAATTCCGATTTGCTGTGGCTTTTGAAAGTCATCTTTTGCCCATCTGCATGTGATTATTTTACTAGTGTGGTATGAAGAATAGCACTTGCATGTCCTGTCCACACCTGTGTCTCAGCTTAACTGTGTTATATAAAGTTTATTTTGGGTCCAGAAGCTACAGTGTCAAAGAAAGCAAATACAATATAATTGAGCTTTTCTGAATAAAAGTGTAGCAAGATCTTAAGGCAAAATAGCAAAATCAAAGTGCTTGACAAAGGTAATGGTGAACATCTTCCCTAGCGTGAAAATGGTATTCAACAAATACTTGTTGAGTTGAGCAAGAGCAAGTTCAGGGCCATGTTCTGTCTGTGGTGCCTGCCCCAGGGTCTCGTGGGCCCTGACCAACCCTGAGAGAGCAGGCCTGCCAGGGGTTGTGTAGAATGTCAACCTGGCCCCAGAAAGGTAGCAGGACCCTGTGATTTAGAGAACTATAAGAATATTGGGAATATGCGTTTGGTGTCAGGGAAGTGCAAGGTCGAATACAGTTTTAGAAACTTTAAAAACTAACCATATCAAGATGAGCATTATACAGATATATTTATAGTATATTTAGGGAATCCAAATGACATTTGATAATTGTTTGAGAAGGCCTATTGATTTTATATCTGATCATTCAATCCAGAGACATTAAATTCAGTTGATTAATGGAGTTCCCCAACTGTAAGACTTCTTTACGAAGTTATTTTCAAGCTTTGCAAAGATCTTCTGAGATAAAGGGGATCAGCAAACAGTAAGATAGAGTGTACTGCTATACCTAAGAAAAAGAAAGAAACCTTACAACTCTCAGCAAATCATTCGAAATGTCAGAAATGTGTTTCTATATCTTGGTAAAATGGATTGATTGAGAAGTATGGAAAGTATAACAGTGGCATGCAGAATATTGTTTTTATGAATATTCAGAATTTCAGTTGTTTACATAATTATGTATCTTTATAGTAAATGTAACCACATTTTCTTGTGCTGTGCTTTAGAGAACAGCTGATGTTCCCTTTCCACTTTGTGGACCGGCTGGGAAAGCACGATGTGACCTGCACAGTCTCAGGGGGCGGGAGGTCGGCGCAGGCTGGAGCGTTACGATTGGCAATGGCAAAAGCTTTGTGCAGCTTTGTCACCAAGGACGAGGTCGAGTGGATGAGACAAGGTATGAGTCTAGGTGGGACGGGCATGGTGGCCCAATACTGGCTATACATGCTCGTCGGTTTTTTGTACCAGTGCCTGAAGTTCATGAGAAAATACATAGTTACATATGTAATATTTCCCTTCGCTATATTCTTTCTTGCTACAGAACCAACAGTATTTCTCAGGTTTGATTTCTACAAGGTGAGCTTAAATTAGAAAAAGGGGAGAACTGCCCGCACTGATTATTTGAGCCCTGCTAAAATGTTCAGTTCCAAGCTCAGGGAAAAGTTAATTTTGTCCTTAATGCATAACCTTTTGTCCAGCTTAACAAAGTGCTTAGCTTAGTTATATTTAAGAGACAAATTGCTTGTTTTTGTTTTATCAAGAAATGTGTGGGTGTTTTGTTTTTGAAACAGTCTCTCTCTGTCACCCAGGCTGGAGTGCAGTGGTGTAATCATAGCTAGCTGCAGCCTCAAGCTTCTGGGCTCGAGCAGTCCTCCTGCCTCAGCCTCCCAGGTAGTTAGGACTATGACGTGCACTAGCAAACCCGGATAATTTTTGTGTATTTTGTAGAGACTGCGTTTTGCTATGTTGCCCAGGCTGTTCTCGAACTCCTGGCCTCAAGCAATCCTGCCTTGGCCTCCCAAAGCACTGAAATTACGTAGCATGAGCTACCACACCTGGTCTGTCATCGAAATTTGTAATAATTGTTTGGTTAATGATAAAGTTCTTTGAGTATTTTGTTTTTGTAAGTTATTGGAGGTTTCCATTTTTTCCCATTGCGGTGTTTGAATTTTCTTTTACCCTACTCTGTGTAACCCTGTTACCTGAGCATGAATACAAGAGTCCCTGTGTAATGTGAAAAAGGATGGGCAGTTGATTCTTTCATTAGGGTACTGCTTTAGCAGTTAGAATAAATCAGGGAAGTTTAAGCTGAAGACTATCTTCGCACTGTTTGTGAGAAGAGGAAAGCACCGTGTGTGCTGTCAGCCAGCTGCATGGTCCTGAGCAAATCACTTAGCACCGAAGTTCATAAGCTCCTCCTCTGGGCAAGAAGGATGGTCTCTGGGCACCAGACCTGCTAGTACAAGCCACTGGGGTTCAATAAAAACACTACCTATGGCTTAGGCTACTTAATTGCTTAAGGTTCTTAAAAATCCATTTGCTTATAAGCAATTTGTCATCATATGGGATTCATATCTAGTCATTGAAGTAATTTGCTAGAACCTTAACAATTTGATTAGTTTGAGCTCCTGTGCATATCTGAAAGTAATAAAGCATTCTTACTTACAATTGAAGCTAGAACTTAGGTCTTGTCTGTATTTTGTCAAATACCGCTGTTTTATTCCATATATGTCCTTTAAGTACAAACAAGTGTAAAACCTTACGGGTATGTAATAAATAATTGAAGTGTTGCTATATGTACATTAAATGGTCCTTAATAAAATACCCAACCCTTGTATACAGTAAGAGGAGTGCTAACGTTGGAAGAGTGAAAAAGACAAGGAAAAAGTACATTTACATATTTATAAAAGCAATGTAAGAGCTTTCCCATCAGTGGTATTCTTGGAATCTGTGGTCTTTACTAACTTACTATAGCTGCAGCCACTGCTGGGCTCTTCCGTGTGGGCCATAGCTAGGAGTCACCGCAGCAGTTGCCTAGAAACATATTCACTCCTGATGACTGGGAGAATGACAGTTTCCTGTTTCAACTGACTTTATTCTTCTAGAAGAAACTGCTTGTGCTGAGAATACAACTCTAAAACTTATCTTTTAGATTCTAAAACAAACAAACAAACAAAAAAACCAGGGAATATTATGGCATAAATTAAAATAATGTTTCCTTTTTTAAATGTTTGACAAGTCATATTTGTATGTATATGCATATTCATGTAAACTGTTAATAGATGGTATCTAAGTACTTTCTCATACTTCACCTTTACAGTAAGTTTTTCTTCTCTGCCTCTTGTCTCTATTAAAACTCTGGCCTCTGCAATAGTAAGCGTACAGGTTAAGTTCCTTTACAGTGAATAGTGACCGCCCCCACAAGAGCAGCTTTATCTCGCTTAGATGAGGCCAGCTGAAAAGCCAAAAGGGAACCATTATTCTTACAAGATAAGGAAAGCAGGTTTAAATAACATAACTGGTGTTTGTCTCAGAGGTTGGAAAAATATCCTCAAAGAGTGGAAGCAAACTGCCGTCACGAGGTTGATACTGGGCGGGTAAATTACTGGGCTGGTTGCTTTCCTCTAATTTTTTTTCTCAGACAACAGTACGTATAAATTCACGAACCTGCTTTTCTTCCTGGCAGCGTGCATATTAATGGTTCCTAAAGGCTTCTGTTTTTATGCTGCAGCTGGACTCCTCACTACTGATCCACGTGTGAGAGAACGGAAGAAGCCAGGCCAAGAGGGATCCCGCAGAAAGTTTACCTGGAAGAAGCGCTAAGGGTTTGCTCCCAGGAAAGAAGAGGAAGAGCTGTGTATGTGCGCTGGCACGTGGCAGACACAGAGGAAACAGTGACTGCCCAGCATGAGGGCAGTACTGTCAGAAATTTCTTTGAGTTGTGAGATGGATTTATTTTTAAATGCTACTTTGTAAAGGTGACCTTTAAAAAATAAAAGAAAAAGAAGAATGTTAGTCTTATTCTGCCACTTTATTTTTCTTAACTTTTTCAGAAGATAGTTTTAAGAAGCATAATTCATAGAATCTGGCATATTAGACCTGAAAGGAATATTCAGCAATATATAGTTGAGTTACCTCATTTTGCAGACAAGAAGGCTAAGCCCCCAAAATTAAGCAACTAACCAGAGCCATACTGTTGGTACTTTTCGTGCTAGAGCTAGACTAGCACTCATTTCCCCTGATTCTGTTGCTTTCCCACTTGGCAATTGTCACCGCATATTCTTCAAAATGAGAGGTGAGAGTGCTCGCTCAGAAGAATGAAGTAACTGGAGTCGGTCAGGAGCTCAGCGGAGCCAGGGAGCTGAGCTGCCAGGTGTGGGAGGTGCTGGTGCAGACAACAGCCAAGTGAAAGGCACAGCCGAGCCTGTCTGTGCTCACTGGCTGCGGGAATACGAGCAAGGCTACAGCAGAGAAGGCAGCCCTGCCCCCTATTTTGGATCAGTTTTGTTTTGGGGGTATTTAAACGTTGTTTTATTGTGTATATTTAAGGTATACAACAGGATGTTTTGATACACATTTACAGAGTGAAGTGATTACTGCAGTCAAGCAAACTAGCATAGCCTTCATACAGTTTCCTATGTGTGGGTGTGTGGAAAGAGCACCTAAGGTCTCTTCTCATTTCCAGCATACAATAGAGTGTGATTCACTGTCGTCCTCATGTTGTACGTTACGTCTCTAGACTCACTCGTCTTACGTAACTGCAGCTTCGTACCTTTTAACCTGCATCTCGCCCTCCTCCACCCCCTGCCTCTGGTAATTACAGTGCTACTCTGTGCTTCTATACATTTGACTTTTTAAGACCCCACAGCTAAGTGAGATCTTGCACTACTTATCTTTGTGTTCCTGGCTTACATCCTAGTGTCCTCTAGGTTCATCCATGTTGTGGCAAATGGCTGGATCTCCTTTTTCAAGGTTGAATCGTATTCCATGGTGTATCTATATGCCACAGTTTCTTTATTGAAACAATTGTGGATTCCATTTTGGATCAGCACAGATGTGGAGAAAAGTGGCTTCAAGCTCCCGTTCCCCAGGAAGTCTCAGCTGAGGTGCCTGAGGGAGGACTTGGCTGAAGGGAACAGATCCCTCTGAAGAAGGCACCCAGCCAGGAGTGCACATAGCTCTGGAAGAGCATGGACTGCGGGAGGTAGGCTGAGTCCTTGACTGCAGCCCCCAGAACCTGTCGTGCACTGGCTGTGCACAAGTCAGGGCTGGGGAGTGTAGCTTGCCCCCGTGAGGCCCACCCGGCAGTCTTTATGATTGACCATGGTTTGGCATGAAGGATCACACATTGGTGTTCGACCAGGAGCTAGACTCCTCAGTCATAGCTAAGCGTTCAACTGCGTTTTGCTCTAGGATTTCTAAAGTACCTTAAAACGAAGAAGCTTTGGCATTTTGACTCTAATGCAATTGTGCAGTAGGTTTTTGAGGGGGGAAAGGGGCAGTTGGTGACGGGTACTTTAAAATCCATTTCAGGCCAGGTTTGGTGACTCACACCTGTAATCCCAGCACTTTGGGAGACTGAGGCAGGTGGATCACTTGAGGCCAGGAGTTCGAGACCAGCCTGGCTAACATGGCGAAACCCCATCTCTACCAAAAAATACAAAAATTAGCTGGCTGTGGTGGCATGTGCCAATAGTCCCAGCTACTCAGGAGGCTGAGGTGGGAGAATCCCTGGAACCTGGGAGGCAGAGGCTGCAGTAAGCCGAGATTGCACCACTGCACTCCAGCCTGGGTAACAGAGTCAGATCCTGTCTCAAAAAAAATTCATTTCAATGCAGTTATTTTAAGTAAAAATATTGCTTCAAGAATTAGACCCCCCTCAATGCTCAATTATCCACTGATTTCTTCATAAGTGTCTATTTTTAAATAATCTTGAATAAGTTCTGAGACCTGTATATACACATCAAATCCTTTATGTGGTAAAATAAAATAACGTGATGATGAACAAGTGAGAGTGAGTACCATCATGCGGTACCCAGTGCCCTTTTCATTCCAGATGAAACTGTAGAAAATACTTTCTGGGGTTCTTTCTGTGTGGCAGTCATTCTCTAGTGAAATTGTCTGTGTCAGGTTTTGGTTGGTGGTGTTGATTTAGCCTGTATCTGTTGGAGCATACTTTTTACCACTTTGACAAGAGAGAAGTGATAAGTGGTTCCCCCACGTCGCGTGGGTGTGCTGAGATGGGATGGCGGGTGGCCCTGTCAGCACCGATCGCCCACTTGCTGAGCTCTTGCCATACCTGGGTGTCCTCCGGGGCAGCCTGGAGTATATGCAGTCTGGTCCTGCATCAGCTACTGTTGGTGACGTGGAAGAGACAAAGTTCTCAAGTCTAATGGGAGACCTGCTCCTACAATGCCACAGGAGGAGAGCTGAGGAAGGGGGCCTTGAGGACGGTAGCACCCTGAGGAGGAGGCGGTGGGGAAAAAAAGAGGCCATGGGAGGAGAGGTGGGGAGTACAGATAGAGGAAATGGCAAGAAAGGAGGAAGGAAAGTTCAGGAAGTGTGCAGGGAGTGAAGGCAGGCAAGCCAGGACATTGCTGGGGAGGGAGGAGAGCCCTGTGGAAACCAGCTGGGAAGGAGGCTGAGGCAGGTTTGTGGAGGGCCTGAAAGTCATGGTGATGTTCCTGCACTGCCAAAGGGGAATCACTTAGTCTTTTTTTCTCCTTTGAGAGTACAGATGAGGGTTGAAATTAGAACTATGTTTTCAAACTGTATTTTAGCAACCCTTTAAAAATATATTTATTAATTAGAGTCATAGTACATAATATAACAACAAAATCAGACCCTTAAGTCTCACCTTCTTCTGGGTCTCAGGAACCCCGAACTCCTGGGAAAAGGCTTTGAGGATCTCCCCATCAGGAAGGTTAACGGAGGGATTGCAGGAGCAGGGAGTCACTAGAAGGAGGAGATCTGCCAGGCAACCGTTGTACACGGAGGGGATGGGACCCAACACCGGGAACAGAAAGGAGGTAGGTGTGAGAAACGTCGCCACTCTCGCCTGGACGGAGTGTGATAGCTGATTGGCTGCGGGAGAGCTGGGGGTGGGTATTTGGTATGAGATCCACAGGCTGTGGGAATGCAAAGAGCCAGGAAGACTGGAAGAAAAGAGATCCACAGGCTGTGGGAATGCAAAGAGCCAGGAAGACTGGAAGAAAAGAGATCCACAGGCTGTGGGAATGCAAAGAGCCAGGAAGACTGGAAGAAAAGTCGGTGGGAGGAGGAGGAGACACCAGAGGAGGTTCGCTTGGGTGTCCTTGAGTTTCAGGTGTTTGGGGCCACCTCAGATGAAACGCTTGAAACACAGTTGGAAACGAGGGCTGTGACTCAGGCGATGGGTCAGCCTGCTGACAGATTTGGGAGGCTGCTGTATGGAAGGGGAATTTGAAACATGGGCTGGATCAGCAGGGAGGATTGGGCAGGGAAAAGGCCAAGGCTCAACTAGAGAAAGAACCATCAAGTTTAAAGTAGGAAGGAGGGAAGAGCCAGCAAAGGGAGTGGTGGGCGGTGATAGGAAGACAGCAAGCCAAGCACAGCGGTCAGGCACGTCAGTGACGACCAAGAAGCAGCCTCCAGGAGAGGCGGATGTTACAGGTGCCTTTCCCGGTGATGTTGGGAGGCAACACTGGCTTGTAACCTCGCAGGCCACTGTACCCCTTGAGTCTCAATTTCTTTGAGTCAAATTGGGATCATTCTCTGCCCTACCAGCCCCATCTGCCCTTGCGTGACGATCAAGTAAGATAAGTGTAAAACCACCGGCCATCTGCTCCATTCCAGCTGTCAAAGGAACTAGACTGTGGACAGTGTTGATGTGAGGCCACCAGGGAAGAGGATTAAAGTATATCGGAGCCCTTGTTCCTTTGTTCAGACTTGACACAGGCTCCTTTGTCACCAGGTTTGTTACCACAGGAGCACTTAGCTTCTCAGACATCCCATACCTTTGTGGGAAATACCTGTTGGGAAGTATTTTTGACACACACTGTGTGCATACGTTGGGAAGGGCTCTCTAGGGGCTATTTTTTTTAAACAGGCATTTGACAATATTATTGCCTTAAGGTGACAGTGAGAGCTAATGCTTCTATGGCTCCTATTCTGTTCCAGATACTGTTCTAAATACAAGTAACACATTCGATCCTCTCAGCCAACCCTATGAGGTAGATATTGAGAAAATTAGTGCTCAAAGAGTTTCAATAACTTGCCCAAAGTCCTAAAGCTAGTGAGTGCCCAAGCCAGGTTGGAACCTAGAATCCCGGCTCCAGAGCCAGTGCTCTGAACCACTGTGGAGGAATGCCAGGCCGGCTATGATAGCACGCAAGCCAGGCACACAGCCTGTGCTCAAACCATCTGCAAAAGGAGAGAATACGGCATTGATACAGTCAGAAGACTTGATGGGAGAGGTGGATGTCAGCCAGATCCTAATGGATGGGTGTTGATTAGTAAGCATTATACTATGCTCTCCAACCAAGCTAGAACCCTCATCTTATTTAGGAAGGCGATGTCATAACCACTCCATGAAGCCGGGATCATTACGAGGACAGTCAGTGGGCCATATGTTTGGAGGAGAGCATTCTGGGCACTGTGATGGGAAGAATTACGAGAGTCCAGGGATGAAGTAAAGGTGACTGTGCCACTTGTTTGCCCAGGAGGGCCCCACCATCCTGCTATCCCAGTGTGACTACTAGATAGTTCCCCCTTTTACTTCCAAGCGTCCCAGTTTGAATGATAAATCATGAGTTTGAAGAAGTCTGCCAAACATTGAAGTCATTTCCAGAGTGTCATAGACATGTGCGTTGTTTCTTGGCATAGGTCCTTTGTTCAGAACCTGCCCTAAGGGGGCCATGTCCATGGCCTCAGGAGTTTGGTTTTTGTTTTTGTTGTTGTTGTTGTTTTTAAGGACAATGA
Source organism: Mandrillus leucophaeus (assembly GCF_000951045.1). Classification (NCBI taxonomy): domain Eukaryota; kingdom Metazoa; phylum Chordata; class Mammalia; order Primates; family Cercopithecidae; genus Mandrillus; species Mandrillus leucophaeus. Next base: position 565,425 of record NW_012109807.1, on the reverse strand, counting down.
GCCTAGCCTTTGCAGCACAGAATCCAGTGGGGGAAGTGCAGCAGGTGTTGGTAGGAGGCTCTGGAGATAAGACCTGTACCAGGTGGGAGTGGAAGGCGGGCCCGCAAGACTGCAGAGGTATTGGTGGTGATGTTTATCTGAAGCTGGTAGGTGGTTACCTTAGTGTCCACTTTATTATACCTTCCAATATGACTCACGTGCTTATTGTGCACTACGGTATCATAAAAGTAGATGAAAACCCACCTAAAGAAGCACGTACATGGTTCAGAACACGGGCTCTGGAGCTCCTGTGTGACTTTGGACAAGTTGATCACCTTAAACCTCTACTGCTCATTTGTGAAGAAGGGAGAATAGTAGCACCTGTCCAAGGATTTCGAGGATTCGGAGCAATCCACGTGAGCCGCTTAGTCTATAGGAAGAGGTCTATAAACGTTGGTTATGATTCTCTTCCCCCCGCAGAAAATCCCTTCTTAACCTCTGTCATAGGGCTGAACCAGGGTGCACAGAGACCCGAGAGTGTGGAAGAGGAAGCCATAGAGTGATGGAATAAATAAGTAGTTTCCTTGAAAATGAATGACAAAGTCACTTGGTACATTTTCCGTCCTTTTTTAGCGCTAAGTTCATTGACCTAACTACTCAGAAAAAATTAAAACGGAGTGGTATCAATGTTGGAGAGATTTGATGTTGTAGACCAGGTGTTTTTATGCCAGTTAAAATACCTCAGCTAGTCTCCATTCAGGAAACCCCACAGACATTAAGTGTGTTCAGCCTCTCACAGAACTATCAGAACCATATTAGGTAGCTCCTGCTAAGAACTTATAAATATTTATAAGAAAGGATCAGTACATCATTTTTATAAATATTGAAGTTTAATAGAAAGGCTGTAATGCATTCTCCAAAATTAAGAGGCAAGGCGTAATAATAATAATCAGGCAAACAATTATTACTACCTTTCCTCAATAACTTTGTGGGCTACAGAGGTGTAGCTTAAGCCTTTCTTCTTATTCTAAGTCTTCGATTAAAACACTTTAAAGGCAATAAACTCGTTACTAAAAATTGAAAGTAATCTTTGAACACTAAGCTATAAAAACTACTGAACCTCAACACAAAATCAAAATGAATACAAAAGCAAAATCGTACATTTATTTTTCTGTCATTTCACAGAAAATACAGATTAATACTGAGGTACAAAATATTAAAATATATTTTAAAAAGAATTCAAGTCATGTTACTGTATGACCTTTCCTTCAACATAGGCCATTAGCCTTTTAAACTAAGTAATCAGTAAAATTAATGTCATAGCCAAGAAAAAAGAACAATAGAATTAATAATTATATTAGAATTAGAGGATAATTAAAGAGCATGATTTTTATGGAGCAAAGGCCTGTATTTAGCCATGGTTTTCTGATGCTTTGACAAAATTCTGGGGCCTTGCTGACCCTGGAGGGACTGGCCCTCCCAGAGCTAGCCAATGTTTAAAAATAGTAAATTTTCTAGAGATAGTGAAGAACTAGCCTGCAAGTACACCTTTCCTATACAAACCAGCCAATCTAGAGCCACGCCCAGCCACCTCCTTTAGAGGCTGTCACACCCCAGGCAGAAATTCCCCAGCCCTGATCACCCCAGGGCATCGAAGAATTAAGGACAATCCCCACATGCCAGAGCCTGCTGAAATGAATGCAAGCAGCCAATCCTAAACCCACTGAAATTACTCACAGTAGCCCATCCTAAACCCACTGAATTTAATGCAAAGTAGCCAATTCTAAACCCACTGAAATTATGCAAAACAGTTCATCCTAAACCTGAAGTGATGCATAGTAGCCAATCCTAAATGCACAGAAATGATTCGAAGTAGCCAATCCTGAACCCACTGAAATTACTCAAAGTAGCCAATCCTAAACCCCCTGAATTTAATGCAAAGTAGCCAATTCTAAACCCGCTGAAATTATGCAAAATAGTTCATCCTAAACCTGTTGAAACGATGCATAGTGGCCAATCCTAAACGCACAGAAATGATTCAAAGTAGCCAATCCTAACCCACTGGAATTACTCAAAGTAGCCAGTCCTAAAGCCACTGAAATTATGCAAAGTAGCTAATCCTAAAATCACTGAAATGATTCAAAGTAGCCAATCCTAAACCTACTGAAATTATTCAAAGTAGCTAATTCTAAACCCCCTGGAATTATTCAACATAGCTTATCATAAACCAAATGAAACGATTCAAAGTAGCCAATCCTAAAAGGAAAAGCCACAGTCAAGGCTCTTGCCCCTGTGTACCCTCACTCCTGCCTCCCCACGTGGTCCTGCACGGCGTGGCTGCCCCCTCCTGGGGTCTGTGAAAAATAAGCTGTCTTTTCAATAGCAGTCGTCTCCTGATGGGTTGACCTCCCCGTACAAATAATAATAATAATGTCTGGCACTGTTACTATAGCAGTAAAATAGATCAGAGTATAACTTGCCTGTGTTTGTGTCTTTTTGTATTTGATTTTCATTCACTCATCAAATATTTATCTACTAAGGTGATAAGCATCAGCCAGCCAAAGTTCCTTCTAGAAAACTTTTTGAAAAGGAAGAAGGAAGACCCCTTTATTAGAGTGATGAGTTCATATCACTTTTCATTAAATCACTGCCATGGAAGCTTTAACAAAAGTTACAGCCGCTGTTGGATCTTCTATGAAAACTGTTCAGGAGAACTTCAAATTTATTCCTTTTTCATTTTCCCAGGACTTGATTGTACTTTCTGAGAAAGATTGAAACCTCTCCAGGGGAGCCAGCCTCGCAGTAAGAGGTCTCTCCCTCCATGGCAGGAATGAAAGATTCATCCGAACTCTCCATAATTGTATCTAACCTCATGGCAAACCTTCTCCACCGAGGTTGCCATCATTACTTTTGCGGAGTAAACTGTTCCCTCACAGCATCCCCCTCTATTAAGTTGAATCTCTTTTTTGTAATTTCAGAATATTGCTTCTTTGAAGTGAGGGGAGGAAGTGGTGGAGGGAAGGTGTTTTTTCATAGTGGTGTTTAATAGATAAAATAAAGGACGCTGAGGACTGTATTTCAGTCAGGGGTTGTATTCGGTGATATTAGGACCCTCTTGGTTGCAGGCTGCAAAAGTCCAACTTGTTCTATCTTTTAATTGAAAGGAGGAAGCTCTTCAGTTTATTGAGAAGGTCTTGGGGTGTCTAGTGTTCTTGAGAGAAGAGTTGAACAGCCGACCCGCAGGCAGGGTAGCAGCATCTGGGTCTCACAGCTGAAATGCCCCCGAAGTGCCCGTCGCCACCGTGTCTGCATTCTTCCCTCCTAGGCAGAACTGCTTCTCAGGATTCTTCCAAAAGATGTCAGGAAATCAGCCACTGGCTTATCTTGAGCTGGCTCTAGGGAGCTGGGATCACGCTGGAATGATGGCAGCTCCAGTTGAAGTTCGTGGTTGGAGCAGAAGGAATAATTCCTAGAAGACAGCAGGTCCGCTTCCCAGAAGGCAGTGAGTCGCACAGACAAAAGAGCCATCTTGAAGTAGAAGTTGTCATTTCAGCTTGTAGAATGCAGTCTGAAGCCTCTCTCTACCACAGGGTATTGGGGGCCCCTCACGAAATGTCTTTCTGCCCCATCTTTCATTCCGGCTTGTTTCCTCCTCCCCACAGTACCCTCCCACCCGCCATCCCAGATGGCTGAGCCCACACAAGCCCTAGCACCTCCCTCTGCCTCTGCCCACAGGGGAGGCCTGGCCCCTTCCCACCTCCACCCCGCATCTCCTCATGCCCCGCAGCACCTACCTGGGGCACTTATGAGGGTGCTTCTGGGGCTCAGTCATGTGTGTGTTCTCCTCCCCCCAGACACACAGGGATCCTGTTCCACCCATCCTTGGTCCCCAGGGCCTGGCACACAGAAAGCACAGAAATCAGTATTTGCCTAGTAGTTGGAGGACCTCATGACCAATGCCTCATAATGGTGTTCAGGTAATTTGGAAGGTGGCCATCTGCCCACTCGTCTGCCTTGTGCATTCTGGATTCTTCTGTCAGTCAATCCATATTTACTAATAACGCCTTTGGGTCCAGCAGTCAGGGTTACAAAATACAGTCAAGTCAGAGTTTTTGTCCTGAGAGCTTCGAGTCTAATTACAGAAAAACAACAAACAGAGAAAACAATTAGAAAGCAATTAAATCCTGGCTGTGAGGTGCTGACTGTGAGTGCCAGGGTAATGACTCAATGCTGAGGGCTTGTCCCCGCATGGTGGGGACGCGACCTCACCTGTCAGATCAGACTGGGAGCAGGTAACAGCCTTGTGGGGTCTTGGGCTCTCGCTGGGAGAGGCCTGGCATGGTGCCGGGCACATCTTAGGTGCTCAGGTGCCACGCCTCTCTTGGAGTCTCTGTGAGCCTCCGTTTTCCTGCCTGAAAAATGTTGACAAAACTATACCCTCCAGGGCTCTGGGCCACTCGAGGACTTAGACGCAACACCAGCAGAGTTTCTGACACAGGATGGGCCCTGGGTAAACAGGTGTGATCGCATCGACAGCAAAAGCAAGGCTGTCCCAAGGGGAAAGTGAAGCCCGAGTCACAGGGAGCGTTTAGAGAGGCAGACCTTTTCTCCCTGAGAAAAGAATTCATCGGAAAACGATACTCACTTGCTGTTGTACTGGGTCTGGGAGTCCCAGGCCATGGTTGTTTCTCCGTCTGTGAGTTGGTTTGGCTTGCACTGGCTGGTCTGGAGTTCGCGGTGATGTTCTTTCTTCCGGGGGCCCTGCTTGGTGCTCACGTCTCTCCCTGCACCTTGCCTGCTCCAGCACGGTAGTCACAGGGTGAGCAGCTGCAGCCGGCTGAAAGGTCAGAAGGGCTTTCTCCATAGGCATCTTTGCACACAAAGAACATCAAAGCTAGAGGCCATTGTGCACACGGTCAGCACTTTGGCCTTCTGTCGGAATAAGGTGAATTTAAACGACCCCAGAATTCCCGTAAGCCACGTTGGGGTAATGGAGTCAGATGAAAGCAAAGGACTCTTACCCTGGCCAGCAGCATGGACAAGCCGTGCTGAACGCAGCGAGGGACTCTCAGTGCCCCTGACACACACCATGGGCTGGGGTCCACATCCCACCAGCTTCAGAACTCCTGTTCAGTTCATTACTATGATGGCACACATTCACAATTTTTATTTATTTTGAGATGTGGTCTCACTCTGTTGCCCAGGCTGGAGTGCAGTGATGCAATCCTAAAGCACCA
>NW_012109807.1:525575-559256 GCF_000951045.1 Mandrillus leucophaeus | reverse complement strand
TCACCATGTTGGCCAGGCTGATCTCGAACTCCTGACCTCAAGTGATCCGCCCACCTCAGCCTCCCAAAGTGCTGGGATTACAGGCATGAGCCATTGTGCCCGGCCTGGTATTTCTCATTTCTAACACACTTAGTATGTGACTGTGACCCATTTCATTATATTAATAGCTCTAAAGTCTTTTAGAATAATCTTAAGCTATTTGATTAACTTCTGAGCTCAATAAGCACACAGTAACTGTTAGATCTGAGTCTCCTTCATATTCTATATTTTAAATCTAACCTCAAAATAGATTCCTAGCCTCCCTGTGAAGGTGTTGGGAGCCTCCAGAAAGGAGCGCAGCCTGCCCACACCTGCTGTTAGCCCAGCAAGGCTGCACCTACGGTGTCATCAGATCAGACATCGTGCTGGTTTCAGCCACTAAGCCTGGGGTAATCCATCACAGCAGCCATAGAAGCTGCTACAGGTGTTTATAGAGTACCGGTTGTTACTTTTACACCAGAGAGAATGGAGACTGGTGGTTTTATGTTTCAGAACAGATAAAAAGAATGACGAGATCAGGCTGGTGCGACAACTCAAGGTGCCTGGGAGATGTTCCAGATACAAACCAAATAATAAAATTTCTTTTCCTCTATGTATGACGAAGCCTCTCACTGGCCAAGTCTTGGGCCTTGCCCATGGATGGGTTAACTGGGTGTGGTAGCCTGGAGCCCATGCTGGGATAACTCAGAATGTGAGTTTCACTGGACCGGAAAGAGCCCTGTGGGACTTGAGGTAACCTCAGTGGGGCAGGGGCTCTGAGAGCGTCTCCCGTGCCCTCCTGGGCGATCCAAGCATACACAGGTGGTGAAGCAAGATGCAAGCTGGCCAAAGCATGGGAGTGGGGTTGCCCTCAGTCACGGGCCCCCCACATCAGGGCGCACATGCCCCTAATAAGCATCTGTTTCTTTCATTCATCTAGCAAATGCTTATTGATCACTGCCCCACGCAGCCCTGTGCTAGGCACTGAGGATGTCCCTGGAGCAGATCAAAAGCCTAGCCCTCATGGGACCCACGTGCCAGCTGGGGAAATAAGCCTTAAACAGAGCCAAGTGCCTGATGTTCCCCCTGGTAGGAAGCACCAGGAAGGAGGGAAAGGGGTGCTAGTCCAGGGACCCCACTTTGAGAACCACTTCTCTAGTTTATTAAGAGTTCTCAAGATAGAAGAGGTTGCAACTTAAATAGGATGATCACGGGGGCCTCGACACCGCAGTGGTGTTTGAGCAGAGATGTGAAGGCAGCGAGAGGACAAGCAACACGCACATATGAGACCTGAGGGCTCTCTGTGGGGAGCTCGGCTAATGCAAAGGCCCTGTGGTGGGATGAGGATGAGGCAAATGCATCTCAAGCAGAGAGAACAGGGGAATAGTAGGAGATGAGGTCAGAGAGGCCAAAGGGCAGCCAATAAGGCCCCGACATGATTTAAGGCAGCCGTGTTTCCTGAGCTGAGAGGGAAGCCATGGGAGCGTTCTGAATGGAGCTAACTGCAGCGGGTGCGAATGGAAGCAGGAAGCCCAGGGTGGTGGCTGCTGCGAGTCAGGTGACAGATGGCAGTGGCTTGGCCCACGGTGCTAACAGTGGAGCTGGAGGAAAGGAGCCCGACTCTGGACTTATTGTATTGTGGTCAGTTGAATTGCAGTAGCCTCATCTGTGTAGAGATAAGATGGTGAAAATCAGTAGTGAGAGGGTGAAAGATACATGAATAAGAAAGGGGTGATCTCATTGATGTTCTGCATCCATGGTTCTGGAAGTTACCTGTGCGCCGCAATCACCTGGAGGGCCCAAGACGCGTGGCTGGTCCCACCCCCAGGTCATTCAGGACACCCGAGAGAAAGCCTGAGAATCTGCATTTCTCACTACTTTCCAGTTGATGCTGATCCTGCTGGTCCAGGGACCCCACGTTGAGAATCACTTCTCTAGTTTACTAAATGTTCTCAGGACAAGAACAGCATCAACTGAATGTCTCAAGTGGCGGGGAATTTAGGGATCATTTAATCCCACTGTTGCAAGTCAAATGCTTCCCCAGGCAGGCAACAAATGCAGGGAGCACTGTAAGACCCTGGGCACCTTGGAGGCCAGAAGGTGTGCGGGGCGGATTTGGGGTCCACTGGTGTGCAATCTCTGACACCCGCCCTTCATCCCCTTTAACAGATCAGGAGGCCCAGGCCCAAGGAGACTGTAGTTAACCCTAACTGCTATGAACATATGTAGAGTGAGAATTAAAAATAAAACCCTAAGCCCCCCAGCCAGCTGAATAACTTCCTCTTGGCCAAGGGGACCCCAGAGGAACCTTAATGAAAATTCTGGGCCATAACAGGACAGGAGGACAGACGTGTCATTATATAATACCTTCCCCCTTTTGCAGTTTAGACACAATGGACCAGCATTAATATTATAACAGAGACCATAAGACTGACAGAACAAACTCTTTGTGGCAATAAGGTACAAAATTATAAACAAGACCTAAGGCCATGGCAGGGAAGGGTTAAGCCACGCACCCAACATTTAAAGAATAAACTAGGTTCTAACTACCAGAGGTTGTTCTCTCTAGCAGCTGAACAAGCACTGGCCTTGACATAAGCAGAGTTCAACTAGTTGCAGTTCATCCACCACCAGACACTGACTAACTCACCCCCTTTCCACCAGCTGCAATTACAGCTTTGATTGGACAAGAGACTGACTTCTGTAACTTTCTTTCTCCTGATAAGAGACCACAGGCCATGGACTGGTTCTGGCTGGTTTACAGAGGCTGCCCACTTGAGTGTGTTGACGCCCTGCTTCACCTTTCGACATATAAGGCCTAATTATAATTCATTTAAATGTTACATCTCCAACCCAAGGAGAACCTGGGATGTACACAACATGCATGTTTGCTTATTACACATGTGCAAGACCCCCTTTCATGAATATTCATGGATCCTCCTACATCCTGTTGAATATGTATACCTGGCCAAACCCTTCAGCTGACATTCCTGTCTTATCCTTCCCTCTCTCCAAGTGCCTGCCTTTATGGCTTTGGCTGGAGGCTACACTTCCCAGCGTATTGGAATGTGTACCTTACAGCCTGTAACCCTTTATAAGAAATAAAGCTCTCCTGCCCAAAGTTACAGATTTCCTGATTGTTCCGTTTACCATAGCAACTAGAAAGTTCAACCTGTTAATTTTAATCAAATACTGACCAGCCCTCATTCCTGAATTGTATTAACATAATGATTCATTTGAAGTGAAAAAAAGACAAATTGTAACTAGTTCTCATGTAAAGCAGTATGCATGTTATGTGCCTGTATTTGCCTAAAAATATATGCCTGTGTGGATAAGTCTAGATAACGAGATTTTGGATTATGTTTACTTTCTGCATTTATATATGCTTGGAATTTTTTAAAGCTTGTTCATATTTCTTAAATGGCTTGAATTTCTTAAAGTCTATGCATAACTTTTAAGAGGGGAAAACGGATTTTCAGTGTGAAAATAAGAGCACCTCGATCTCGATTAGTACCCTTGTTTAGCCACAAGATGGAGTAGTTTACAACCGAATAAGCAACTAGGCGCACAGAGACCAGGAGGAAGAGAATGTAATTCCTGCCCCACTCCTGGATGTAATCTAGTGATTCATGCGCATTTTAATGCCTCTTGAAAACATCAGGCGTATTAATTATCCTTTTTAATCCATCTTTTGCAGATGAATCTCTAAATTCTGATTTTTTCTTATGCTTACATTGAGCCTACAATTATCTTACCTATTAAATTGATTCCTTTCAATGAAAGAGGTAAATTATTACAGACTAGAAGCCAGAGCTAGGGTACTTAGCAGCAGCAGCTTTCTTTCTTTCTTTCTTTTTTGAGATGGGGTCTCACTCTGTCACCCAGAGTGGAGTTCAGTGCCGCCGTCACAGCTCACTGTAACCTCGATCTGCTGCTCCCAAGCGATCCGCCAACCTCAGCCTCCCAAGTAGCTGGGACCACAGACGTGCACCACTACTTTCAGCTAATTTGTATCTTTTGTAGAGATGAGGTTTCGCCATGTTGCCCAGGCTGGTCTCGAACTCCTGAGCTCCAGCGATCCACCTGCCTCGGCCTCCCAAAGCACTGGAATTATAGGCATGAGCTACTGCTACCAGCCAACAGCAGCTTCTTCTAATGAAGGGAAATTCTTGCAGATGGGAGGCTGGGATCCACTTCTTCCACCCCACGTTGCCCTGTCTCTAGCATCGAATGGCTACCCTTTGACTTTTGAGTTGCCATTTCAAAATGCCTATTTGTATCAATATTTTGAACCACTCATAAGCTCTCTAAATATTAGTGTACCCAAAAAAGAGAAAAATAGAGACAATTTAACTCAAAATAGAAGAAAAATATGAAGAGGTTGAGGCTTAGAACGGCAGTCTATCCTAAGACTTGGGCGCGAGGGAGGTAGGGGTTCTATGAAAAGCCGCTCGCGGGCTCCTCCAGGGATGAACCCCAATAGAATGAAAGCTACGTACCTGTGTGCTGGATACAGGACTGGCAAGGACGTCTGTCTCTGCCCTGCCTGCCATTTGCAACCCATCTCAGCATGGCGCCTGGGCTGGGAATGTTCAAGGTTTAGCGAGCATCTTTTCTATTAGAAGCATCCAAGTACGCTTTGGACTGCAGGAAGGAGACTCCCATTACCATCAGCACTCAATCTCAACATCAGAGGTGAGGAACTTTGCATGGAATGGCCATGCCACATAAAATCCATCCTATTAGGCCTCGATAGTGTCAGGTAGAAAGAAAAAAAATCCAGTGATGTTCTGTTTAAATAGGGTAATAGCTAATAAAATATAAGGCTACTTTTTGTTGTTGTTGTTGTTATTGTTTTAATGAGAACTGTAGCATTAGGATTCAAAACAAGCTTTCCAAATGGAAAAAGAAAAAAAAATGTCAACCATAATCTTACCATTATGTCCAGCCAACAGCTAGTATCAGTTTAGGGATTCTCGTATAATGTATTTTCATGGGAAAGCATACTTCACATAGTTGCAATTAGAGTATACATACAATTTTAGGACGGATTTTCCATTTACTATCATAACCATGTTTCTGTATAGCTATAAGCTGCGTAATTATAACTTTAATGACCTCATAATATTCCATCCATTGAGCATATGTTCCATAATTTACTTAACTCGTTTCCATACCATTAGCCACATGTGCTTTTTAAAAATAATATTGTAAATAATGTGCCGGGAGCATATTTGTACGGATGCTTTTTCTTTCATTTATCCTTTGGGTAAACTCCCCAGACTAACTTTATATCCATTGCCAAATGATTTCCCAAACGACTTTGCCATTTCCGACGTGTGTGTCCCAGCCCCACTGTGTCAAGATCAGCCTTGAGCGCTCGCATTTTCCAAAGGCTCTGGCTTCCCCACGGCCTCTGCGCAGTGCCTGCCCACCCGCTCTCCTCTCCGGTCTCAGGCAGCCCTCCTCTACTGAAATGGAATGCTCGTAAACATGAGCTCCTCCTCTTGTCCTCTGACCTCCTAGTCCTGACCACCCTGACCACCTTTCTGCACTGGTTTTTGTCCCTCTATCTGTGAATGGGCTCAAGATCTTCCATTGGTCTCCCACAGGCCGGGACTTAGGAGCTACTGCCTGTTCCCCTAACCCCCAGTTGCACACTTCTTCTGACGTCTATACTCCATATACACCCACACTCTCCTTTATGCCTCAGTCCAGGGCAAGCTAGCCCCTTTTCCTACCCTTTCCACAGAATGTCCCTTTGTAAGGTCACCAGCAGTGTTACCTGTAGAAGTCAGTGTGTACTTTTTTTGGTCCCAATTAATTTGATCTCTTTGAGGCATTTGATACTATCCTTCCAGAAATATTTCCCCCACCGTGGCTTCCACATACTCCTACCCTTCTGATGCTTCCCACCAAATGCCTGCTGTCCCCTCTTCATTGACCCAGCCCCTAACCATTGGTTTCCCCCCAGAAGGGAGCACAGTGTGGGTTAATGCACATGGGGCAATGCAGTGGGGCCTCACCCTCTCTCTGCTGTCATGTCAGTTCTGAAATTATAAGCCCTAGTGTGTTCCCACTGCCCCATCTTTCAAGTCCCCATTCCTGGGTTTCAATTTCCACTTCTTCTTTTCAGTTCCACACACATGATCTACAGACAAGCTCATCTACTTCCAAGATTCCGACTCTCCCCTATGCTAATGACTTCCCAATCTGTGTCTCCAACAAGATCTTTCTATTGAGTTTGACTCATACCATATGAGTTGGGCACCTGTATCCAAATGGCCTGTGGAATCTCAGATTCAGCAGGTACTGAATAGAATCATTCTTTTCCCCTCCCACAACACCTGCCAATTTACCAATGTTCTCTTAGTCAGTGGCACCACTCTCCACCCAGGTGATCAAGTTCAAAAGCTGTCTGTCATCCTAGACCCCTCCCCCTCCTCACACCCACAGTCACTCCGGGGAGCTTGTCCATCTCACTCCCTACGAATCTCAAGTCTCTGGCCACATGCCTGTACTTTATTGCTTCCTGAGCTCAGTTCACATCTCTTGTCAGCTCTTGCCTGGATTATTCCCATGGCTCAGCAACTGCCTCCATGCATTAGCTCACCCCTCCCAGTCCACCAGGAGAGGCCATGTGGTGCAGCCTGAGTGCCGAGGCTCTGCAAGCTGACTGTTCAGATGCAGTTCCTGGCTCTGTCTTCTGCTATCTGCAAGCTCGGGTAGGTTCCACTGGTTCCTAAGATGGAGATAATAACAACATCAACCTCAAAAAAGTAAGTGTGAGGATGAGGCGGTCGTGAGGATTAAATGAGTTGACGCACATCAAGTACTCCGCACAGCACCTAGCACACATTGGGTATTAGTTGTGTTATCATCATCACCATCATCTTCTGCACCAACAGGGAGCTCTTTCTAAAGGGTTTTTCCAACCACTACTCTGCTCAAAACCCAGCCATTTGAAGAGATATTTGTACACTGTGTTCTTAGCAGCATTATTCACAGCAGCCGAAAGTGAAACCAACCCGATGACTATCGAGGGACGAGTGGATAAGCAAAACGTGGCGTATCACACCATGGAATGTCATCCAGCCTTTAAAGGGAAGGAGGTCTGACACATGCTGCGGTGTGGACGCTGTGCTGTGGGGGACAGGCCAGTCACAGAAAGGCAAAGACTGTGTGATCCTACTCACAGGAAATACCTAGAGTGGTCAGTTCATAGAGACAGAAAGTAGAATTGTGATTGCCAGAGGCTGAGGAGAGGGGAGTAGGGAGTTATTGTATAATGGTTACGTTTAGTTAAATTACAATGGTTGAATTTAGTTGAGGAAGATGAAAAAATTCTGGAGAGGGATGATGGCGATGGTACTGTGACAATGTGAATGTACTTAATGCCACAGAGCTGTGTGCTTAAAATGGTTAAAACGGTAAATTTTATGTTATATATATACGTTTATACGTTTTTATAACATAAAATATATATTTATATATACAAATTGTATATAATATATATAATATTCTATATTTTATATTAATATTAAATATTTTATATATCTTTGCTTAACACGAAATATATATAAAACAAAATTTATATATGATATATGGTTTTATATATTAAATATGCACACATGTATATTTTATGTGTGTATGTATATATTTTTTAAACCACAATAAGAAAAATGCAATAGAATAAAAAAACCCTTCAGTGTCTCCTCCGTGCCTACAGACGCAGCTGAGAGGCCAGGGCATGTGCCGAGCCCTGGGGGATCTGTCTCAGTTTACCTTTCAGGCCTTGTCGCCTGCTCTCCCTGGCTGCAGCGACACAATGCTACTGTGGTCTCTGGGGCCGTGACCTTGACCAACACCCGGCCTCTGGCAGGGCGCTCTCCTGGTCCCGGGCCTGGCCCTCCGCGTCCGTGGGACTGGATCCACAGCGCCGCCTTCAGGAAGCAAGGCCTCCATGCAGCCCCAGGGGAGCCCTGAGCACGTGCCCTCACTGCTCATGTCCACCCCAGACGTGGGCGTCCACTGTGCCGTCTCCCTTACCTGACTCAGTTGTCATCTCTGCCTCAGCCCAGTCTGTGATGGAGAGTAAAACATCAACTCATATTTGCCAAATGAGGAAATGAAGAAATGAATCTTTTCTCAAGACAAGAGCCATACATAGCAAGGCAGTCATATTCCTTGGTTTCATTATGTCCCTTGGTTGTGGAATAAATGGCAGTTTTTAATCTCTCTAAATGCTAATCATAGTAATTTTCCTCTAGTTCATCTACCTAAGCTTCCTTCTCACCCTAACACCTTCTGCCAGTGTTTCACTGTGGAAATGTTTTTGAGGAGGGTGTGCCTGCAGGACGGTCCTGGCTGCCTCCTCGTTAGGAAGACTGGTTTAGATGAAGCTGTCTCGAGGGAACACTGGGCAAAAGTTGAAAGTACAAGATAGTCTGATGCGCCCTCCTGAATACATTGTCTCTCCAGCACTAGTGGATATTTGAAACAATTATAGCCATTACCCTAAATTCAGCAGTAAGCCCAGAAACTGAAGAGCTGTTCACCAGGGAATGCCCTGTGTCACTTGTGAAGTGGGTAGCATGCCCTGTGCTGTGCCCGGGCTCTCAGACAACCTCAACACCACTCAGTTCCTACTAATGGGAAGAACCAGGGGATCGGGACGAATGCAGAGAATTTACACGTGTTCATGCCCCTGTTAACTGAAAAACAGAACTAACTTCTCTCTTTCAGGCTTGAATCACCCATAAAGATAAGAAGCAAAACTTTTTTTTTTTTTCTTTTTTTTTTGAGACGGAGTCTCGCTCTGTCCTCTGTCGCTCAGGCTGGAGTGCAGTGGTGGGATCTTGGCTCACTGCAAGCTCCGCCTCCCGGGTTTACGCCATTCTCCTGCCTCAGCCTCCCGTGTAGCTGGGACTACAGGCGCCCGCCACCTCGCCCCGCTAGTTTTGTGTACTTTTTAGTAGAGACGGGGTTTCACCGTGTTAGCCAGGATGGTCTCGATCTCCTGACCTCGTGATCCGCCCATCTCGGCTTCCCAAAGTGCTGGGATTACAGGCTTGAGCCACCGCACCCGGCCAAGAAGCAAAACTTTTATAACAGAAAAATGGCAAAGTCAAACTGGATGGACTTCAGGGAAAAGCCATTTGTATTTGAAGATCTATGGAGATGTTTGCAGCAGGATTACTGGAGTACTGTTCCCAATCACTGAAACCCACGCAGATGATGAATACTTCTGCGAGGACACCTGGTTTCATAGAATGAATGGAGCTACCTGACTGTAAATTCCCCTTTTGTAAAATGAACTAGGTTTTCTCTGGGGCATTATTAAACTTTTGAAGGTGTAATTTCACACTCTCTATAATTCCTACTTTGTACAGAGTTCTGCTTCAGCTCTGAAGACAGGGCGATCTAACCAAGCATTCACTTTTATCCTTCACTTATTAAACTCAACAGTCAACACAAGTTGACTCTCAAGTTGCGAGGTGAATATACATGTCTACAGTACATAGACTGTAACCTGCCCATATAAAACCTGTTCATGGAGACCACTTAGAGGCCTGAGGCCCTGTGCTTTCTTATGTGGGGATGAGGATGTTCTCCAAAATCAGTCTCAAAATCAGAGCTGAACTTTTCTAGCCTTGCCAATAGACTTCCACTTGGACAAGCCAGCGTATGACATTGTGGAATGTTAAAAATGATTCTTGCTGAACTCTCTCATTTAGAGAAGGAGAAATAGGTCATTGATTCCCCTGAGAACACACAGAAACTTGGTTGGTGCTGCCAAAACAAGAAGGCAGGGTTTCCTGCCTCCCAACTCTGAACTGATACTACATTTCAGCAACCATAACATTCATGGAAAAGCGAGTCCTGGCCAGGAAGAAGGCCACAGGTCCCAGATAGGCCCCAGGCACCATGGAGCTCCCGAGCTGGTGGGATCCTCCCCACACCTTAGGCCACATGGGACAAACTTGTTTATTTGTTGACTCAATCATCCACATATTCATGCTCTCTCCAGTCATTCACTCTTTCATTCAACTGGGAGGTAGCACAGCCTGAGTCCAGATCTGAAACACTTGGCCTGAATCCAGACTCTGCCACCTACTTGTGTGATCTTGGGCATGTTATTTGCCTCCCCTTGCCTCACTTTTCTTAACTGTAAAATGAGGATAACAATATTATTTACCATATTGTTGTTGTTACAATACAATGCAGTGGTTATAAGAAATACATTAATTAGCATATATAAAATGCTTAGAACGGTGCCTGGCACACAGCAAGTTGTAGAGAAGTCTCTAATCCAGCACTAAGTTGTAGGAGAAATACCTCCAGTTCTGGAAGGAATGCATAGGCTGGTCTGTTTGAGGCCGCTCTCTCAGCATCTTTGGCACTGCCAGCAGCAGTGATGATGAAAGCAGCTAGCTGTCAGTCAGAGGCCTAAGTTTCACAGAGCGGAGGAATTTAGGGGTCACAGGAGGTTTTGGCTTGTCTCAGTGCTCACGTATGTCTGAGACTGAAATGAACCAACATAAATGAATATAAGATTTCAAACAATATTTTGATATTATGCACATAAGATTGAAAGATTTGTTTAAAAACATTAGCATAAGTAGAATATAAGGTTTATGGGTTTTTCTAATGAGAGAGACAAGAAATGAAGCCAAGTGCTAATTTCTGCTGATTCATCGAAATGATAAGAGGCGTTAAAATGTTGTTAGGAGGAAGTTTGCTGCTGTTCGCCGGAGTCTGGCAGAGTCTCTGCATTTAAACAGAGAAATTTCTCTCTACTTCTATTCTCAAAAGGCATTTCAGGTGTGAGAGAATCTTCTTGAAATATTAATACATTAAATAGAAAACAGCTTATCATAACAAGAACTTTTCCTGATTATCCACTGATTCGCATTATCTACAAACAGGAAATAATTTCATAGAAGGCTTTTATTTTTAGTTTTGTAAAGTGGGGGGTGCTTATTTTTGCAAGTACAGATGAATATGGCTGATTTTTTATATTTTCTTTAACTTAAAATATTTTTTATTGCAATTTGGGAATGACTGAAGCTGCTATGAGCATCCATGTACCTGTCTGGGAGTGAGCATAGGTCTTCGTTTCTCTGGAATAAATGCCCCAGAGCACAACTGTGTGGTAAGAAACTACCAAACTGTTTCCCAGTTGGCTGTGCCATTTTACATTCCCACCAGCAATGTATGAGTGGCCCAGTTTCACCGCATCCTCACTAGCCTTTGGTGTTATCAGTATTTTTTATTTTAGTCATTCTTCCAGGTGTATATTGATATCTGATTGTGGCTTAGTTTGCATTTCCCTAGTGGTCAGTGATGTTGAACACCCCTCCACTAGCCTGTTGGCCATCTGTATCCTCTTCAGTGAAGGTGTGTTATAGCTCTGTCCATATATTTTGCCCATTTTCTAACTGGATTGCTTTTGGTTGTGTTTTGTTGTTGAGTATTGAGGATTCTATATTCCAGATACTAGTCTCTTATCAGAAGTGGGATTAGCAAGTATTTCCTCCCACTCTGTAGCTCGTCTTTTCATCCTCTTGCCAGGATCTCTCGCAGAGCAAAAGTTGTTCATTTTGATTAAGTCCATTTTTTCCTTTTATGAATTGTGCTTTTGGAATCAAGTCTGAGCTCCAACTCCTAGTCCTAAGTCCAGAAAATGTTCTACATTTTTCTAAAAGGTTGATGGTTTGACATTTTGCATTTTTAAAAGCTTGTGATTCGTTTTCGGTTGATTTTAGTTGTGTAAGTTGTGATGTTTCAGTCAAAATTCATTTTTCTGCCTGTGGGTACCAGTAAAATTGAGCACACCAAGCCCCAATCCCCATTTCTAAATACTCATGTTTATTTTAAAGAAATCCTGACTCCTTGGAGAAATGCCAGGAGTGTCTAGGTCAGCAACTGTGCAAAGGGAGCATGGTCGTCTTGTGCTAATGTCTTGTAAAGTTAACCACACACTTGCCATATGACCCAGCGATCCCACACCTGTGAAAACTATAATATGTCCACACAAACACTGCAAATTTCATAGCAGCTTTATTCTCACAAACCCCAAACTGAAACAGCCCAAATGTCTGTCAACAGGGGAATGAATAAACAAATCTGGTATATGTTACGGTGCAGGGCTACTGAGAAATAACAAAGACCCGACTACAAATACGCACAAAAGTGTAGATAAATCTCGAAAACATGATGCCAATGAAAAAATAACAGACACAAAAGAACACGTACTGTATGATTTAATTGATACGAAAACTGAGAAAGACAAAATGAATCAGTGGTGATGAAAGTAGATTGTGGTGCCAAAACTCACCCAAAAGGGGCACGAGAAAACTGGTAGGATGATGAAAATTCTGTGTCTTGATAATGGTGGGATCATACAAGTATTTACCTTTGTCAAAAACCTCCGAACTCCACAGAAGTCAGAATGATTGCATTTTATTTTCTATAACTAATATTGCACTTAAATTGATGCTTAAAAAAAAAAGATTAAACTGGGAAGTCAAGAGAACACAGAAGCCACCTTGAAGGGCTTCCTCTGGTCAGATCAGGACAATTTGAACATCCAAAAAAAATCATCACTTTTAAATAAGGAAGAGGAGGCTGGGTGTGATGGCTCAACACTTTGGGGGCCAAGGTGTTCATCTGAGATCATTTGACACGGGAGTTCAAGACCATCCTGGGCAACATAGTGAGGCTCAGTCTCTACAAAAAAAAAAAAAAAAATGTGATTAACCAGGTGTGGTGACCTGTGCCTGTAGTCCCTGCTACTTGAGGCTGAGGCAGGAGGACTGCTTGAGCCCAGGAGTTTGAGGCTGCAGTCACCTGTGATCGGGCCACTGCACGCCAGCCTGGGCAACAGAGAAAGACCTTGTCTCTAAAAATAAAAAATAAAAATACAATAAGGAATAAACAAAAATCTGGGGGACCATAATGAGTGTATGAAGAGAGAAGTGCAGGGAGAGAGAAATTTGTCTTTAGGGATCCATATCTAGGAAGTAAACATATAAGAAGAAGGAAGGAGATGGTCGCCAGCAAAGTCAGGGTTGTGGGTGAGGCAGCGAGCACAGGGTGCGATTGTGGGGTGCTGGCAACGTTCTAGTTCTTGATCTAGGTAGTGGATCTATCTAGTGTTCCCTTCAGAATTACTAAGCTGTGCGTGTCTACATGCACGTCATATTTCACAGTAAAAAGTGCATCGTCTGTATTCAGAGAAGCAAAAATCTAAGTAGCCTCTTTAAAAATACGATTTCAAGCCGTGGATTCCATTTCTCTAATCCAAGCACCTATTAAATTTGACAAGGGGAGATCTGTGTGTCATTAAAAATAGAGCTAATTCTTGCATAAATGTTATCAAGAAAGCCTTTTTTACAACTACAGATAGGCCTTCTTGGAGAACCCAAGATGAGAAAGATCAAGTTGTCAGAAGAGAAACAGCTTTATAATAAATTATCTCTCTTCAATGTAGAAGGGTTTGAAAATTCCTCAAGCGATAAAATGTCTACTCTTTTCTAAAAATGGAAAGAGGAAACAGAATGGAGAATCTCCTTAATCTGAATGAACATCCAGCCTGCTGAGGGTCTTAGGTGGGCTGTTTTCTCAAGCTCTCTCTGAAAATATTAATTAAGTTTATCAAATGAAATTTGATTTTCATGAAAAAAGAATTTGATTAGGACCTTGAGGAGAACTGATTGGAGTCTAATGTGTTCAGAGGTTGGTGTTGGGGGCTCCAGCAGTGCCTGCTTGGGGCTAATTGATGAGCACTGCGGGTTCACTTTTGCTTCCTTTCCTCCCTTCCACAATGGTTCCACTCCCCTATCATTACCTTGATTAAAAAAGAGCTGGATGATAAAAATTGAAAATAACAGGCGTATTCCATCTCTCTGAGCTCAATCTTGGGTGAAAACCTTTTCATCTCCAGAGGTTTCATCTTCTTCTTCTTCTTCATTTTAACACATTTGTTCTGCTTTGCCCAGAAAATTATTTTGGTTTGAGACTACTCTTATTTATTCATTCTTGTGGATGAAAGCAGAGGCCTGGATCATGCAAAATGATACAAATCCAGGAAATCTTTTCTATTTGACTTTCAAATGTGGGCTTGTACTTATGTTTCATTATGCGTATGTTTAATATTCTGGGGGCATTCAATTTAGACAAAATAACATAGTTGTAGGATAAGCATCTACCTGGGAAAAGTCTGAGAGGCCACCCTGGGTTCTGAACCCACTCCTTCACCAGCATCTAGGCTCAGAGCACAGACAGCCTTACCCCTCGACAGAGGGCAGATTAAAGCCCACCGCCACCCCCAAGCCCACCAACTTTTCACCCTCTTCCCTGAAGCAAGGAAAGCCCAGGGCTTCCGGGTGCTATGTGCACCCAGACACTGCTCATCATCTTAGATGCAAACATGGCATGTGCTGCTGATATCTGGGAAGGGAGCTTTGCCTTCAAGGAGATGGCTTCTTGAAAGTCCAAATATCACCTTTTCTAGTCTTTCCTTCTGGGCCAATCTTAAGGTTAGTTGTTGGCTGGGTCCCCTTACACTCAAGGGGAGGAGATTAACATGAGGAAGAGACAGGATCACAGGAGCCCCCTACAGTCCTTCTAACTTAACTGCTGCATTTATAGCCATCTGTCCACCAGAACAGGCTAATCAGGTGACAAACATACAAGCAAGCAAGCGCTGAAGCCGTTTGAAGCAGCCTGTTCACAGCTAGCATCTCTGGGTCTTCCCTCCTGACCATGTTATACTCCCTGCTCACGACTGGCTAATTTAGAAAGAGGAAGGAGGAAGAGAGGAAGGAAGGATGAAAGGGAGGGAGGGAAGGAGAGATGGAGGGAGGAAAGAAGGAAAGGAGGAAGGGAAGAAGGAAGGAAGGAGGGAAGGAGGGAAGGAAGGAAGAAAGGAGGGAAGGAGGGAGGGAAGGAGGGAGGGAGGGATTCTGTAGTTGATGGCCTCTGCCCAAAGGATAGAGATGAAACCCTCCCTGTCCTGAGGTTTCCTTCAAAGCTGTCTAGAAGTTTCAGGTGGGCATGGACATGGGTGTGGGTGTGGGCGGGTCAACCCCAGGCAAAACCAGAGTCCTCCTCTCTGCATCCTTGCCTGCCTTCTCTCCTGTAGTTCCTCCTCTCAACTCCAGAGGGGCTCCCTTTGGTGCCCTCAGTGGGGAATCTCCTTGTACTGCTACTCCGTGTCCTCAGCAAACTGTGCTCAGGACTCTCCACTTGGCTCCTGATGTTCAAAGGAATGCTCTTGAAACATAGAAGGAAATAAAAACAAATAAACCTTTTTCTTACTCCAGCCAGGTCTACAGAATACACTCCTGCCATGGACTCAAAATACCTGATTTGTCATCAAACCTGAGCAGGGATCCCTTTTTCTAGGCATTTGCAGTCTTCCTCCCAAGCTCTGCCTGCCACGGATTCCATACAAGGGTAACCTACATCATCTACAAGAAAGGAAAACACAGCAGTTTAATAGCACAAAAACATTATGCCTGCAGAGTTCTTCAGAAAGATCACTCAGGCTGCAGCACAGGAAATGAATTGAACATACACAGGACAGGAGACAGTGAGGCCATTGAGGATGCTGTTGCAAAAAGCCAGGCAAGGCATGGTGGTGAATTTAACTAAGGCAGGGCAGTGGAATGGCAAAGAGGCAAATTAAAGAAATATTAATATTTAGGCTGCTCTGCCTATGGAGTAGCCATTAGTTGTTCCTTTACTTTCATAATAAACTTACTTCCAAAAAATAAAATAAAATAAAGAAATACTTAGTATTGATATTAAGATGTTAAGGCTTCTTACTCAATTGTTTGCTCCAGGAGGAGACAGCATTTACACCGACTGAAGGAGCAATGCAGGAGTGTAGATGGGTGCATGATAAGGATTGTGGACCAGAAGGGAGGACACAGAAGACTAGATCAGTCTAGGCCTATTAACATCAGGAATCAGGACTTTGTCCGTTGGCTTGGAGTCCCTGGCTGGGTTTTCTAGAAGCAGATGCTGAGATGGAGCTTGGGTGCAAGATGTTCACTGGAGGTTTAAATGGGCCGAATTACGTCTTCCCATTATTCACATGTTGAAGCCCTAACCCCCAGTACCTCAGAATGTGACTGTATTTGCGGAGGTCTTTACAGAGGTGATTAAGTTAAAATGAGGCCCTTAGGGTGGGCTTCATCCAATAGGACTGGTGTCCTTCCAAGAGGAAAAGGAGATTAGAACACAGACACACTCAGAGGAGAGACCGTGTGAGGACACAGCAGGAAGGTAGCCATCTGCAAGCCAAAGAGCGAGGCCTCAGAAGAAACCAACCCTGCTGACACCTTGATGTTGGACTTTCAGCCTCCAGAATTCTTAGAAAATAAATTTACGTTGTTTAAGGCCACGGGCCTATGGTACTTTGCTATGCAGTCCAAGATGACTAACACAGAGATCAGAACCTGTGAAGGGAAAGGGCAGAGGAAAGAGTGGACAGAGAAGGACACTGTACTGTGACATGCACCCCCACAAAGCTGTAGCCAATCTGGCAGGAGGCTTTGGGGCAAGAACGGCTCCCCAGAATCACAAGACAGCTGTGCCTTCCTCCTCTCCCTCACTTAGTCTGTAGATGTGAGTGGCCCTTGTATGAGTGTGATCTCGGGCAAGGCAGCTCTCTGCAGCTCGAAGGACCAGAAGGAGCTGATGAGTGGAGGTGCCTGTGGCCCGTGCTTCCTGCGCTGGGCAGGGCAGTGCTGCCTCATAGAAAGTGGCACAGCTCCATGTCTATCCCAGCCCACCCCTTGCCCTGTTCAGGTAACTGCATCTTCTCCTGGATCCCAGAGACCTCCATCTCTGAGAGAAAACATGTCTGTGATACAACTAGTGTGTCCACGGTCAGGAGCTCACTGCCCACCTCCTTTGCTGTCATTGTAAACTGGTCCTCTAGTTTGAGGCTTTGTGGGGCCTGTTATTTACAATGCAGATTTTGTTATTATGTAGGTATGGTAAGACCAGCAGATCGGGAGATGACTGCCTTTGAAAAGATAGTTTGTTACTCACAGTTCCCAAGACGAGGCGGGCAGTCATGCCATGCAGAGACACATGAGGAAACACCAGGGTCAGTTAGGAGGCAGAGGGGACGGATGCTGGCTAGCATGGGCAAGAACATTCATTGTGGCTTCCACAGGAAAGAATGAGTGAGGCATGGTTTGCGGATTTAGGATTGGCTCGTTTGAATAATTTCAGCAGGCTCTGGGGTGCAGGGGCTTCCCTAGTTATCTGGTACCTGGCCCTGGGGTATGAAGGGCAGGGAAATACTGGCCCGGAGTGTGAGACCTTCATAAAGGAAGTGGTCAGTGTGTGGGCTCTGGATTGGTGCATATGAAAAGTACACTCACAGGTAAGTCATCTACTGTCTCCAGGAACTGGCCAGCCCTAAGAAGGGCAGCTTTGCCAGATGCAGTGGCTCACGCCTGTAATCCCAGCACTTTGGGAGGCTGAGGCGGGCAGATCACCTGAGGTCAGGAGTTCTAGACCAGCCTGACCAACATGGAGAAACGCCGTCACTACTAAAAATCCATAAAATTAGGTGGGCGTGGTGGCAGATGCCCTGTAATCCCAGCTACTCGGCAGGCTGAAGCAGGAGAATCGCTTGAACCCGGAGGCGGAGGTTGCGGTGAGTCGAGATTGCACCATTGCACTCCAGCCTGGGTGACAAGACCAAAACTCCGTCTCAAAAAAAAAAAAAAAAAAAAAAAAAAGGCAGCTTCCCTAGGGTCAACAAGGCCCCACGTGACAAAGCCTCAGAATAAAAAGATACGCACAATACAGGCTCACATGCCAGTGGCTCAAACACCAGGTAAGCCTGTGGATGGTGGTGCTGAGGCCGCATGAATGGGAAAGGCAAACCTCGATCCAGAATGTGCATCTTTCCTGTGAAAATGAACCACTGAGGCTTTCGGAAAGAAAGACGTCCAGTGTAATCATCTTGCCAGCTGACCAACTGGACGCTTTGAGGAATGGTGCCATTTTGGGGCCTATTGTCCATCTCTGTTGCTGACAGGTCAAATATCTGGCAGAGATTGTGGCAAGAACAGCCTTGGTAAGCAGGAATCTATGCTACTGTACCCATGTGTGCCCTCCATTTCTGCTGCCATGGCCATTTAATTCATGTGCTCACCATGCCGGCACTAGTGATAGAGACTGGCTGGTCATCAAATATTTGAGTCATTTTGTCTATTTGGTTGTTTAGCGCAATGATTCTCAACGGAGACAATTTTGCCCACTCCGCTTTTGAAGGCATTTAGTAATGCCTAAGACATTTTTGGTTGTCACAAGTGGGAGGGTGCTAGCGGCGTCTAGTTGATAGAGACGAAAGATGCTGCTAAATATCCTACAATGCACAGGACAGTCCCCACAACAAAGAATTATATGGCCCAAAGTATCAATAATGTTGACAAGTTAGTGTCTCTTCCAAGGTGGATGCACTCTTGTGGATGACAACATGTTTTACAATTATCTTCATTCTTCATGATCCCTCCCACACATCCATCCACATGACTTTACCCTAGACTTCTTTGTACATGATATTCCAATCTTATTCCTAACCTTACTCCATTCCTTACTCCTAGCCAGTCAACCAGACCATTCACCGTTGCCCAAGAGTCCATATATATTCTAACTCATGCTACTTCCCTTCTCATATAATGTCAGTGATCAAGTATACTGCTCAAAGCTCTGGCCTTTGCAAATATTTTCCCTTGCCATTGTCTTTCAAGGTCACCCTTGAAAGTACTCTAGTTGTTGTAGCATAGGCTGTAGTGTACTTGATGTCTATTTGCAACTTCCACCCACACACCAAGCCAACCCATTTGCAACCCCAGTTCAGGCTTTCTCTTCCTCCTTCTTCTGGTTGTAAAGGACCCACAAAAATATACATGGCCATAAATGTGAATTGAGATTAGGGGAACTGGTACAACAGAGGTAGACGTCATTGAGGTCTGGAACACTTGTGCATGCATTCCGTTGAGTCTAGAATGCCTGAATGCATCAATTTCATCTAACATCTTACAGTGGATTGCTTGTGAGTCAACCCCACCTTATGACTTGGGGAGTCTGCCAGGAAACAGCTCGTGATAAGTAATTCTCCCTGCCTGGTCACTGGTCACTTGCTGTTTTGTGGTCAGGAGACATAACTCTACAAGGATCTGGCAGCATGGCAGAAGTTGCTTGTCAAAAGATAGCATGGCCTCATTACAGAAGCTCAGGGTCTTGTGACAAGATTCTTCCACTGGGCCCTGTCACAAACTCAATGTCAGGCCTCTGAGCCCAAGCCAAGCCATTACATCCCCTGTGACTTGCAAGTATATGCCCAGATGGCCTGAAGTAACTGAAGAATCACAAAAGAAGTGAAAATGCCCTGTCCCGCCTTAACTGATGACATTCCACCACAAAAGAAGTGAAAATGGCCGGTCCTTGCCTTAAGCGATGACATTATCTTGTGCCTGGCTCATCCTGGCTCAAAACTTCCCCCACTGAGCACCTTGTGACCCCTACTCCTGCCTGCCAGAGAACAACCCCTCTTTGACTGTAATTTTCCTTTACCTACCCAAGTCCTAAAAAACGGGCCCACCTTATCTCCCTTGGCTGACTCTCCTTTCGGACTCAGCCCGCCTGCACCCAGGTGATTAAAAAGCTTTATTGCTCACACGAAGCCTGTTTGGTGGTCTCTTCACACGCATGTGCATGACGCTCTGCATGTCATCTTTTCCTACATTGATATTTCCAATACCATAAGTTCCAAGTGGCATAAATGCTTGCCCTGAAGCCTAGACCCACTGCAGGGCCGTTTCTCATTCTGGGCCCCACTCAAAGCTGGGAGACATTTATGTTACTAGTACATGGGCAGAAGTAGTATAGAAGATGCTGTGACGCAGTCCCCCTCCAAAAACTAGAGAGGTCCACCATGCATGGTACTTCCTTCTTCATCATGAGAGGTGCAACATGGAATAATTTGTCTTTCATTTTGAAGGGGATGTTCCAGCATGTTTCTGTCCATAGAGCCCCTAAAAATGTTACCAATGTGGCCAGTCCTCAAATCTCTGTAGGGGTTTATCTCCCACCTTCTGGAGCACATGTGCCTTAGCAGGGCCTCCAGTGTCCTAGCCACCTCCTGCTTATCTAGCCCAGTCAACCTGATGTCATCCATGTAACGGATCAGTGCAGGTGGTCCAGATAGTGCAGATATTTTCAGACAACATTACAACAGAGAGTGAGTTGACATAACCTCGGGGAAACTGTATATGTATATTGTTGCCTGTTCCATGTGAGAGTGAACTACCTCTGATCCTCTTCTTCTAATTGTGATAGAAAATAACACATTTTCTGGATCAATGGCTGCATAGCATGTGCCTTAGGCTGAATCACTGCTGTATTCTGAATGTTTGTGTCTACCCAAAGTTCATATGTTGAAATCCTAACACCCAAAGTGACGGTATTAGGAGGTACAGCCATTGGGAGGGGATTAGGTCATGAAGGCAGAGCCCTCAGGAATGAAATTAGTTAGTGCCCTAATAAAAGAAGCTTGAGAGAGACTCCTTGCCTCTTCCACCATGTGCAGATACAGTGAGAAGCGCCATCTATGGACCAGAAAGTGAATCGACACCAGATCTGCCAGTGCTTTGATCTCGGACTGCTCAGCCTCCAGAACTGTGAGAAACACATTTCTGTTCTTGCAAGCCACCCAGTTTAAAGTATTTTGTTAAAGCAGCTCAAAGAGTCTAAGGCAATCACCCTGCTTTAGCAAAGCCACCTCACCTAGTGCAGCAGCTGCAATCAGGGCATGACTTTGTTGAGCCTGTGATGTATCTATAGTCTCCCTCCAGGATCCAACCAGTTTAACTGGTGATCAAAAGGAGGTATGATAGGGCTTACTGTCTCTGCATCTTTTACACTCTTAAAAGTGTCCATAATGTCTGCATTGCCACCACCCCATGCAATGTTGTTTACGACCAACTATCTTGTCTAGGTAGAAGGGTGGGCAGTTTCAGAGGTTTCCACTTGGCCATTCTCACAGTACCTCTTACCCCACAGTCCAAGTACCCAATGTGAGGGCTGCATCAACTGCTAAATATGTTGATCTAATTACACACTTTGGAAATAAAAGGCATCCAAATTGCAAGGGAAGAAGTAAAACTGTTTCTATTTTCAGATAACATAATTCTACATTTAGAAAATTCCAAAAGAATCTACACTGAAGCTACTAGAGCAAATAAATACATTCAGCAAAGCTTCATGGTACAAGATCAACATATAAAAATCAGTTGTGTTTCTAAACGCTTGCCATGAACAATCCAAAAAGAAAATTAAGAAGATAGTTTCACTTATAATGACCTAAAAGAATAATATACCAGAGAATAAATTTAACCAAGGAAGTGAAAGGCTTGTACAGTGAAAACTAAAAAACATGTTGAAAGATGGGAGATCGATATAGATGAAAAGACATCCCGTGTTCTGGATAGAAAGACTTAAGATTGTTAAGATAATAACACTGCCCAAAGCAATCTACAGATTTAACACCATCCTTGTTCAAATTCCAACAGTGTTCTTTGCAGAACTGGGAGAGCCAACCCTCAAATTTCTGTGTAATTGCAAGGGACCCCCAATGGCCACACAATCTTGGAAAAAATGAACAAAGCTGGAAGACTCACATCTCTGGATTTCAAAACTTACTATAAAGCTAAAGTAATCAAAGTATATGGTACTGGCAAAAAGATAGACACATAGACCAATGGAATAGAATTGAGTGTCCTGAAATTAATCATACATGTGTGGCCAATTGATTTTTGATAAGGGTGCCAAGTCTGTCAATGGGGAAAGAACAGTCTCTCCAACAAATGGTGCTGGAACAACTGGATTTCCACATTCAGAAGAATGAAGTTAGACCCCTACCTCACATATAAATAAAAATTAGCTCAAAATAGATCAATGACCTAAAAATAAGAAAGAAAACTATAAAAATCCTAGAAGAAAACATAGGGATGAGTCTTCATAACCTTGGATTGGGCACTGGGCTTTTAGGGGAGAATCCGTTCCTTGTATTCTTCAGCTTCTAGAGGCATCTGCTTTCTTCTGCTCGTGACCCTTTCCCAGGACTGGTATCACTCCAACCTCGGCTTCTGTCATCACAGCTTCTTCTCTAACTGACCAAAAGCGTGAGTGACAAATGAAAAAATACACTGGACTGCATCAAACTGTAAAACTTTTTCTATCTAAGGACGATTGTTAAGCGGGTAAAAAACCAGCCTATGGAATAGGAGAAAATATTTGGAAATCATTTATCTGATGAGGATTAATATCCTGAATATATAAAGAACTCTTAACACTCGACGACAAAAACACAAACAACACAATTAAAAAACAGCAAAGGAGTTGAATAGACATTTCTCCAAAGAAATATACATATGGCCAACAAGCACATGAAAAGATACCCAATATCTTAAGTCATTAGGGAAACACAAATCAAAGCCACAATGAGATACTCATGCCTACGAGGATGACTATAATAATAATAATCAGAATGTAACAAGTGTTGGCAAGGATATGGAGATATTAGAACTCTTGTACATTGTGAGTGGTATGGAAAACAGTTTGGCACTTCCTTAAAATGCCGAACATATAATCATCCGACGACTCAGCAGTTTCACTCCTTTGGTTTATACGCAAAAGAATTCAGAACAAGGACTCAAACAGATACTGGTACAGTGATATTCATAGCAGCATTATTTACAATAGCCAAAAGGTGGAAGCAACTCAAGTGTTCATCAATGGATGAATGGATGCACAAAACGCTGCGTATACATGTAGTGGAATGTTACCTGGCCAGAATAAAGAATGAAGTTCTCACACATGCTACAATGTGGCTGAACTTTGAAGATATTATGTTGAATGAAATAAGCCAGACACAAAAGGACAAATATTGTATAATTCCACTTTTATGATCTTTCTAGATTAGGCAAATTCATAGAGGCAGAATATATATTAGAGGTCAGCAGCAGCTGCAGGGAGGGGAATATGGGCAGTTACTGCTTAATGGTTCCAGAATTTTGGTTTGTGATCATGAAAAAGTTTTGGAAATAGGTAGTGATGATGTTTGCAAAACACTGTGAATGGAATTAATGCCACTGAATTTTCTACTTATAAATGGTTAACATACCAAATTTTATGTTTGATTGTTTTACCAGAATTTTTTTAAAAATTATTTTCAAAGCAGGAAGAAGCAGGATTGGAAGATTGGGCTGAGAAGAAAATCAAACTGCAAGGCAGGGCTGATAAAGCCCCAGCCCATCTGGTGGGAACTCTGGAACAAGTGTATCCTATCAGAGGAGTGTCATGACAGATCAGAATATCTGGGCTATTCTGAGACACAAATATCCCCACCTGACTTAATCACAAGATGTGGCCTTGAAAGGGCATGATCCAGGTGAGGCAGCTCTAGACAGCTAGAAGCTCTCTACTGACTGTACTTCCCAGAGCTGGATGACAAGTCCTTCCCTAAATTGGAAATAAGGCAGCCCACCTTTGTGCCTCTCATACATGCAAGCACCCAGGGAGAGTACGCATTCATAGTATGCTGGTTAGCTGCTTGAAGCCTGGATTCAGTCATGGCTTACAGTTTCCAAACTCAAAATTCCTGAATGCCCCAGGTATTCCATAGGGGAAGAGTTCACAGGCTTAATGAGGTAGGTATGTTAGGTCAGCATGGATTTATTATGTGCCATCTGTACATTTACCTTGTAAGCATACTCCCTGGAAGGGTCTAAATGACATCCCCCTCACCAAGGAATTAAGAAATGGGCACCTGTATCATTGTATGAGTTTTTGCATGAAACAGTGAGATTTTGTCCCTCTTTAGAGACCATGAGTATTTCTTAGCTGAACTCTGTGGCTGTGTCCTCTGAAGGTGAGGTCAGGGTGGGAGATACTGCAACAGAATAGGTTCCCTGATCTCAGTAGGAATAACTGGGACCTGGGCTGGTAGAGGCAGATGGCAGTGCAGTCACAGTCAGGGACAGTGGTGAAGGGAAATCTTCCCAAAACTTCAGGTCATACATCAGGATGTCCGCTTGTGAGGAAGAACAGGTCTGGATCTACACGGATTCACAAGCGGTGACTTACGGGATGAAAGAATAAAATTAGAGAGCTGGTGGCAGGGAGCTCTTGGAGAAAGGAATGTGAATAAAGCTCTTGGAATGTGAAGTAATTCACAATCCAAGGGAATCCTCCCAAGAGACCAGAATCAAGGCTCTCATACAATAATCAGGTTCACAAGATGTCATGTCCTGTAGCTGTCAGTCAGCCCCTTTCCCTACCACACTGTACAAGTACAAAGTGGCCCTGGGGGCAGGATGGGAGTCATGCAGGACTGAGCAACAGGGCCTTCTCCCTACTAATGTGGATCCGGGCACTTCCAGTAGTACCCAGTTGAGCCCCTGATATGGTGCCATTCTCTTGGGGAGTTGGAGCATACGGTGGGCAAGGTGCTACCTCTTGAGGGGTTTATTACGCTGGCCTCTGTCGTCATAGAGGGAACAATCTGTCTTCAAAAGGATAAACTGTCTTCAAAAGGATAAACTCGTAATCTAGGTATGAATTTGCCTCCCCTGTCCTCAAGGTTCTGCCAGACCCTCAGAGTGTGGGCTTCAAGAATTCCTTATTCATAAACAAATAGCCAGGAGACACCATGTATGATGATGAAAGTTCATGAAATGCACTGGTCTTACCCCACGCCCCCATCACCTGGAAGCAGCATTCATACAATGGTAGGATGGTCTGCTGGAGGCTCAGTTATTGTAGCATATGGGAGGTGGCAACCTCAGAGTTGCTGGAGGCTGTCTTAGGACAATCAGCAAGTACCTCAAACCAATGGCCAGTATTTTGGTTGATCTCCCCAGGAGCCAGATACATGGGTCTAAGAATCAAAGGGTTGAAGTGGCTGTGTTTCTGAGCCTGTGATACCTAAAAACTCATTGGAAGAATTTTTGCTTCTCATTCTGTTGCCTTGGAATGGGTGATTGCGGAAGTCCCAGAAGGAACACAACCATGGCACTGTGTTCAGTTAGAAGCTGAGACTGGCCCTTAGCCATTTGGGGTTCCTCAGCTTCTGAACCAAAAGGCCTGGAAAGAGTCACTGAACTGAGAGAGTGACAGATCTTAGTTACCGGGGAAAAAAAAAAAAAAACTGTATTATTGCTATCCCATGGGGACAGGGAGGATTGCATAGGTAGCCCAGGGATTCTCAGGAGCCGCAGCCTTCTAGTACTTTCTTGCCCAGCAGTCCTCATCCACAGAAAACTGCAGTGAACTGAGGATTCAAACCTGTTCAGATTGGAGGTTTGGGTCAGCACCCTACAACAGAGACCCTTGCCCAGCTGAGGGTTGCAGAGAGTAAGAGGAACATAGCATAAAATCAGCCACAGTTCCTGGGTGGGCCTCAGAACCAGCTATGGAAGAGGAGACGGCAGCAGATACTTTTGTGTTCATTGTTTTCATTCTTCCTTTTTTCTCATCACCCCTGCTACATGGCAGGAAAAGCACTGTTAGGGCTAAAGTGTCAGATTTCACAGTGCCTATGGCTGAACTGACATCACCTGCAATGATGCAATATCTAGCGAGATTTTGCATGTCCCTCTTTAGAGACCATAAGTATTTTTTAGCTGAACAGAAGACAAGAGGAGAGAGACTGTACAGGATATTTGGCATCAGCCCATCCAGATCCACTTTCCATCCTTCTCCTGCTTCGTGGCTGGGCAGGAGATTCTCTGGGTGACATCGACCAGGTCCCTTGCACTCTGGTTTCTGGCTGGGACCAGCCAATGGTGGCACCATTAGGAGCCTGAGGTCACCACCCCCACAGTGATTTCTCTACTGACGGCTCCTGTCTGCCTGGAGCTGCTTCTCTAGGTTTTGGTAGCCATCCTCTCCCTTGGCCTCTGTAGGGCCAGGAGGGGTCACCGCCTCCCACCATTGCTAGTCTCAGGATTCTGCACTGGTTTTTGTTTCCTTCCCTAACCCCTGGCCACAGCTTGTCAATATCCCTTCTTTAAACTCTCTCAATTCCGGTTGGACAGTCTGATTTACTTCCTGCAGGATCTCAGACTTGTCTGAAAACAACAAAATAAAATAAAAGATAAAAAATCCATTGAAACTCTTTTTAAAATCGTGAAATATAATTTACACGAAGAAAAGCATATATAACATGGTTCTAATGTTGAATAGGTCGTTATAAATGGAACACCCATGCTGCCACCACCCAAAAATGAAAACTGGACTATGGTCAGCATTTCCGAAGTCCACCAACTCTCTGTATTCCTTTCTCCATTCAGAGATGTGTCCTATGGCTGCTGTCACAATTTACCACAAGCTTAGTGGCTTAAAACAACACAAACTTATTATCTTACAGTTTTGGTGATCAGAAGTCTACACATGAGTTTTGCAGGCTAAAATCCAGGTGTCGGCAGAGTTGCGTTCCTTCCAGAGGCTCTGGGGGAGAATCAGGGTCTTGTCTATTCTGGCTTCTAGAGGTACCAGCATTCCTCTGTTCCTGGCCTTTCCCAGCAATGGCATCTCCTCTGACCCTCCCGCTACCCTTTTAGAAGGACCCTTGTGATTACTCTGTGCTCACCTGGAACCTGTGAATATGTTGCCTTAAAAGGTAAAAAGGGCTTTGACTCCTTCCACCTCAGGATCCTTAACTTACTCACATCTGCAAAGCCCTTTTAACATATAATGTAACTTATTCACACGTTCCTGGGATTAGGATACAGACATCTTTGGGGCCATTATTCTGACTGCCATACCGACTGTCTGGATTTTTCTGATAATCATTTCTTTGAATAAAGTTATTTTTAAAGATGAATTGACTGGGCCCCATTTATCACTGGTGACTTTCTATTTAGGCCATAGCCTGGTCACTGGTCAGCCCGTAGTGGGCTGCTTTTGGCTCAACCATCAGCCCTGGCCTCTTCTGTTTTAGTCAGGAAGACATGGTACAAGGCAGGCATTCTTCATATGACCAAGGAATGGCTTCTGGCCACTTTTTGTTCATGAGCTTTTCTCTAGTACTATGACCTGGAGAGGTATAATGCTATCCCCACCTTACAAATAAGGAGACTGAGGCTTCAGGAGCTAAAGTAACTGGCTTCCAGGTGCTCAGCTAATAAATGGCAGAGCCGCAATTCAATGCCAAATTTGGTGTGACATCAAACCCACTCTCTACCCCATCACACTGCTACCCTTGAAGAGAAAGCAATTCTCTCCATCTGAGGCCATGGCATTCAGGTGGCCTTCATTAATGTGACAGCCCCATGCAAATACACTCTTGATAACAGCAGCCCAAGAGCAGAAAAAAGTGTTTTGAACTATGAGCCCTGAAAACTCAAGAGCAGCTATAATTTACATTTCTGTAAAATTACCACTTTATGTAGAAAAACAAGCAAACAAACAAAAACAAAACAACCTGTCCACAAGTCGCCTTAGCAGATACGTGGCTTCCTTCATGTGAGCAGAATGGCGTGTTGATTAATGGTTCTCATAACAAAATATGTCCTAGGGTCATTATTTCTAATAGGCAGCAACATCAACCCATAACAAAGCTGGCGTGCAGCAATAGACAGTGTAAAATTTTAATGGGAGGCATTTTCTGGATTTTGATTTTAAATGCCTTGTTGTTACAAAATGAAAACAGCTTTCAAGAAGGATAGGCATCATGTTGGAGGTGAGCAGGTAGAACTCCTCAAGTATGTTTGCTTGAGACATCACAGTAAAGAAGCCTGCCCAAATCGCTTCTCCCTGACACTTAAATTACATCATCATCAATAACAACATCAAATTACACAGCATCTGAGAACAGCTAACTGCTTAGCACACACATAACGTGAGCAGAAAAATACTGGTGAGTATTCCCATGCCAAGATCAACTCAGAAGAACCTGTCTGACACCTACTATGTACCGGGTATGGTGCTAGGGACTGTGGAAACAGTAGTGCATCTGATGTAGTAACCATGACATCAAACAGCTTGACATCCAGCACCACCACGTGGGACAGATCCACGATTCTGCCAGAACTCAGAACTGTCAGTTGTGCTGGGGAGGCAACAGACTGGCGGTCATGGAGGGGCAGGACTTACAGAAAGTGGAGAAGAGTTAGGCAAACAAGGGCAAAAGCAACACAAAGTTTAGGGCAAGGAATCTGTGTTCATCCGGGTTCTACAGGGAAACAGGACCCATAGACTGTATAGAGATTTATACAAAGAGACTGCGTATACGGTATTGGCTTACGTGATTATGGAGGCTGAGAAGTCCCATGATGTGCCATCTTCGAGCTGGAGGCTCAGGAAAGCTGGTGGTTTGGTTCTAGCCCAGGCCCGAAGGCCTCAGAGTGAGGGTAACCGGTGGTGTAAGTCCCAGTCCTAGTTTAAACGCCCAAGAACCTGGAGTTCTAATGTCCAGGACCAGGAGAAGATGGATGCTCCCGTTAAAGAAGAAAGACAGCGAAACTGCCCTTCTCTCTGCTCTTTGTTCTATTTGAGCCCTCAAGGGATGGGGTGATGCCCACCCATGCTGGTGACTGTGATCTTCTGACTCAGTCCACTGATTCAAATGCTCATCTCTTCCAGAAATGCCTCACAGACACACACAGAAACAATGTTTTGCCAGTTATCTGGGCATCTCCTCGCCCAGTCAAGTTGACACATGAGATGGACCATCACAGAAACCATATAAAAATTATTATTTATTGCATGGCTTTCAAATTGCAGGTTTTGACTCGTTTGTGTATTGTGAAATCAATTTAGTGGATTTTGAAGAGTGCCATGGGAAAAGATAGAAAACAGAGTATGTTGCACATAGTAAGGGCAAGTATTATTTTATAAAAATTTTAATATAGTTTTATATGGGTAGATACATGGTCACAATGTAAAATGTATTTCTTACTGCAGGTGACAGTCCAGAAGAGATGATAAAACTCTGATTGAAGAGAAGCTGTTGTGAACTCATTATAAAACTCTGGGGCCTGTTAATCAAACCCATTACAGGAATCTACTTTTCTTGAAACACAGATCACCCAATGATATGGTCAGGGTTCAGGAGCCATTTCTCCTGCATGTGCCACGGAATAAATGTGCCTGGAGCATAATAATATTAACGATGGACTGGCACTTATGGAGTGGCACCATGTCCTAAGTGCTCCACGCGTATTCTTTCTTCACAAGCCCCCATGCAGGAGGTACTATTGTTATGCTTATTTTACAGATGGGGACACTGGGCACAAAAGCCAACACCTTCCCAGGGCTGTGCATCTAGAAAGGGCAGAAAACAGCCTGGAATTCAGCATGATCCCTTCATGTTTAGCTTATTTCACACTGATTCCTGCTAAGACTGTAAGCTTTTTGAAGGCAAAATCTGTCTCATTCCACCTGACATAGGCTTGTTTATTGTTTGGTATTTGTGTTATCTCTTGTTACATAACAACTACCCACACTTAATGGCATTAAACAATCATATTTTATTATGCTCATGGATTCCCTGGGTCAGGAATTTGCATGGGATACAGAGCGGATGACTAATCTCTTTTCTACAATGCTGGGGTCACAGCTAGAAAGATTCAAACAGCTGGAGGTAACTTGAAGACAGACATTGGAATCATCACATGTATTCTTACATCTGGGGCCTGGGCTGAGATGCCTCAAAGGCTGAGACTGTTGACCTGAGCACCTCTCTACGACCTCTCCCTGTGGCTTAGACCTCTCCCAGGCTGAGTTCTGAGTGGGTGTCTCCCAGGAGGGAATATTGGAAGGTAAGCATTCCAAGTGAGCCACAGGGTACCTGCCTGTTATGATCTAGTCCCAGGAGACCACTTATCAGCTCTTCTAGTATTCCCCATTGGCAAGCCCATCCAGGGGTCCACAGGGAGGGGACATGGACCCCTGATGTTTTAGAACCACCCCATATGACATTCTCAACTTTTTTTTAGTTTCCAACTAGGATATGAAAGTTTCCTTGTCGAGACAACTGGATTTCCTCTGATGTGGGAGCGTGACTGGCTCAAATTCCTTGTGATGCATAGGGCGCTCTGTGGTTAATAATCTACTGTTCATTAGAATGATCTGTCGTCTCTATAATAGTAAATGGGCTGGAACCACAGATATATTTACTGCCTTAATTTAGTTGCTAGCATTAGGCTTATTTTAAAGTATTATCTCTCCATTTGGACTAAATGTCTTTTATCTAAGCTTATCTTCAATGTCAATAAGCTTAGCATTCCTCAACAGCTGGAAGCCCAGATATTATACATCTCCCCTTCCATTAATCTTCCGTAAGTTGATCTTTATAGTCATCTAATCCATTCATCACCGCAAGCTGTCCTTTCCACACTTGTATAGTCTTCCATTTAGCTAAACCAAACTCTATTTCTTTATCAAGACTGAAGTTCTTTGTCATTTTCATAGTTTATAGAGCTCTCTCTTAGAGCTGGTTTGAAGTGTCAGATTGTCCACAAAGAACAAACGGGTCCTCATAATGTTCTTGACTGTGTTTCATCTGAACACACTACCAGACATTTTTGGTAAAAATTATTTCCCGAAAGAATCAGAAGGTCTGAGTATCCCCCAAATATTTCATTCTGCAAGAAGACCTACAATTTGAGAGTCCTTCCATGAGCAGAACCAGACACCACATATTTCACTTGTTCATCTCATTCCACAACAGCGTTAGACTCAATTTTACATTATGTCTACATTATGTCTAATTGATACAAAGCATACCAAAAAGTTTCTTTAAAGATCACCATAATCCATATTACAAGAGAGGGAAGGAAAAGAGAGTTGCAAGTGAGGGAATGAAAATGGCAGAAACGTACAAGGAAAAGGGAAAGGTTTATTCTTTTCAGAACAAGGTCACTGAAATTCACGGCCATGCCAGGGCAAGTAACTGCGCTTCCCCTTTTGGGGATGAGAATATACAGCAACTAGGAGGTGAAGATACAAAATCAGAGACTCATCATCGTGGCCCTTGAATATGCCTCACAGAGGCAGGTCTCTTCCTCCCCAGGCCCTGCCCACCCCAGGGCAGTGCTGGCAGGTGAGCAGGTTTGAGTCACCTGGGCTAGTTGCTGGACTGGCTACAGAACATGGAAATCCTGGCCTGGGCCACACTCCTTGGGAGGACAGCCTATTATTTGTGTGTATGTTATATGAAGTATTGTTTGTACCAGTACCAGGTCGGGCAATGGACAGGATGTTATGGGGAACACTGAGACTTGATAACAGTTCCAGCTCTCAGTACGTGCAGTCTAGAGAGGCTGATACAATGCACACAGCAACCAACAGCTCTCATCACAACCAACGGCTCTAATCACAAATGCAGCGCAGGCCCAGGGACTCAGACTGAAGAGACCTTCCTCTGCCTGAGTTTGTCAGGGACAGATTCATAAGAAGAGGTAAGGCGTGGGGAGGCAGGAGAGGGAACATTGTGTTCCATTAACTGAGACCAGTTCGACTGGGGTGAGGGGACAGACTGAGCCCTTCCCTTCAGCATCCCAAGGATCATTTCCGGGATTCATGGTAGTAGGGAAACCCACGGTGTCCAGGGATCCCACTGAGGCCGGCAGTAGGCATCCTCACCCACTCTCTGGCCTTTGGCAAGGAGAGAAGAGCCATTTTCTCTTCTGCACATTCTGCTTCTACTGCAGCAGAAAGCAGGCATGCGCCCTGTTTGTTTGCTTAAAGCAAGGCTGTGTGGCTCCTTCGGGGCAGTCATCCCTCTGGGCTTCAGTCACTGTGGTCTCCCACGTAGGGGGTGCCAGCAGCGTGAATGCTCCAAGCACCTTGCCAGCCGTTTTGTGCCGGGCACCGTACACATACAAATGCCCCTGGCAGCCCCAACATACAGGTTCGATCCACAACCCCAATTTTTCCTGATGAGGTAACTGAGGCACGCAGATGCCAAGTAATTCAGCCGAGGTCACACGGCTAGCAAGAGGTTTGGGATTGAAAGCCAGGTGGTCTGAATCCAGAGCCTGCCTCTTGGCCACTCTGCCCTGCCACCTCTTAACACTGCCCTTCAAGCCACTTACCGACAACCAGCCTCGGCTCTGCCACTAGGGGAGTTCAGGGAAGCTGACTGTCCAGGTGCCCTTGCCACAGCCTGAGCCGAGCCCCTTCATCTTCTTCAGATGCTCTTCTAAGCTACAGCCGAGCATCCATTTCCATCTCACACCTGCACGGGTCTTAAATATAGCATAAAGCTGGCACGCTAACTTCCCTGTCTTGCTGTGCTCGGGCCTCAGGACACAGGGAAACTAGTGGCGAAGGCAGCTCTCCTGCTGGGAGCCAGACCCTGCAGAGCCTTCAAGAGCCCACCCATGGGACTCCAAGGGGCTGCAGGTTACACTTCAACCCACCTCTGTAGTTTGTAACCTGCACTAGGGTTCAGACAGTTTGTGTGAATTGAATGGAAACCCTTATAATTCACATCAAAGTTCTGTGCATGCGTTTTTCTGGAAGGATAGGCTTCAGTCAAAAATTTCAAGAAGGCAGGGACAGGGTAATGAGTGTTTGGCCCTTGACGGATCACGTTCTCTCGTTCGTGTTCCCTCGGTGACTGCAGGCCAGCAACAGGTTTGCAGGACTCTTGTCCATCAGCAGCTTTGGACAAAACTCCCGCCCAGCCAAAGCCGAGCAGCACAGTCAAAGTGCTAAACACAGACCTGAAAGATAACTGTTCAGTGAATAACTCTCAGCTGTTTAGTGATAGTCGGAGGGCATTGGGAATTATTGTTAATTTTGTAAAGTGGCATAATAATATTGTAATTATGTTTTTAAAAAGTCCTTAGCCTCTTCTATGGGGAAGGGAAGAAGTAGATAAAAGAATGGAAAATGCTGACAATCTTGGAAGCCGAGCACTTGTGGGTTCATGATACTATTCTACTTTAACATTTTTAAATTTCACAATAAAAAGTTTTTTAAATAAAAATGAATCAAAGCTACTCTTTATACCAAGATGCAAATGTCTGAGTCAAGCAAATGACTGAGAATCTTACTTCTCCCAGAAAGGAAGCCTAGGAGTCTCCTGGCAGGCCCAGGCAGGACTGCACCTGCTTGTCCCACTCCCAGCCTGGACCCATCCCCACGGCTGCTGGGCATCCAGCCCAGGACAGAACAGGTAGCATCTGGGTCCTCCTCTTAAAGGACTCAGATCCGGCATTCTCCTCTCAGCCTGCCACTCAGTATCCCTGCGTCCTCGGGCATTTCAACTCCCGGGTCTCAGTTTTGCTGTTCATAAAATGGTTGGACCATCCAGAGGCGAGGTGTGCGGGCGGATGGAAGGAGGAAGGTGAAGGTGCTTCCCAGAGGTGACCAGGTAAGGCCGGGAATCGAGCATTTTCATAAGATTGCTGGCGGACGCGGGGGTGGGCGGAGAGCATCACGATTAAGAAGGAACACACACACACACGCACACACACTCCTCCTTCCTCCTTCCCCTCCTCTTCCTCTCACCCCACCCCCCGGGGGGCGGTACCCTAGTCTCCCGGGGGAGGTTTTGGGGCGGAGGACCGGGGAGGACTGCGCCCAGGAGGGTGGCCGGCCACAGGAGGAGGG
>NW_012109807.1:505577-525020 GCF_000951045.1 Mandrillus leucophaeus | reverse complement strand
CGGGGCGCCGCAGCTTGGCGCCCACAGACGTGCGGCTTGGGTGCAAATCCTGTTTCTCTGGGCAGAGGCCACGCGGGGACGGAGGAGGCAGAGAGGACGGGCAGTGATGGAGAAACGGGAGAGGAGCCGGCCAAGCGCCACCGTCACCACCATCACCAACCACCACTACCATCACCATCACTGACTGTCGCCCATCCCAGCTCCCCTGCCTCACCTCCCATCTCATATCCCTGTGCAGTGCCAACTTTATCAGATCATCTCCTTTTCACTGGGTGCTACTTTGGAAAAGCGACAGAGTGCGCCAAGTCAGGAATAAGTACATCCGCTGTGGGACATTTATCTTCCCCTTTCCATGTAGCTACCTCAATTTTCCCGTCAGGAAAGGGGGCACAGTGGCATTTCCTTCCTCTCAATCACACTGAGATGGCTGGGTAGCCTCCAGTTTTTCCAGTCCTGGTACTGGGCGGTTTTATATGCTTGGTGATGATGATGATAAAGTAATGCCTTCATTAAATTGGACAGTTGGGAGTTTTCAAACTTACTCTTCTTTGACTTCTGAGTGTGGGTATACCAGTAGCAAATAGAAACATAAGGAAAGTGAAACTTTGATTGACATAATACCAAGAATAGATGCAAAACAGGCACTTTTGTAGGGACATCACCCAAGTGAGCTGCAGGTAATGGTTTTCATCTGCAGTGTAGAAAGCACCCCGCCAGGGCCAAGTGGCTGTGGGGAGCTCCTCAGTCTGGATGCACAGTTTTTTCCATGGGGTTTTCACCCTACCTACAGAATGCTTTAATTGCTGTTTTTCAAAATTGGCTTTCACCAGGCCCCAGGCACGGCTGACCAGTCAGAACAAACACAGCGACAGAGCCCCGGGACTGTTGGGAAGCCCAGCATCAGAGGGCACGAACCTTCTTAGGAGAAGTAAAACTTACAAAAAACAAGCTCTTAAACCCCCCGCCTTTTCCCCTATTGGTTAGAAAGTGAATCTTGAACTTCTGTGTTTTGTGTTCTAGTCTAATAAAAGACAGCTAGAAAAGCCTACGTTTCTTGACAAGCTGGGAAAATCTTCTTCCCGAGAAGTCATGTAGCAGGGCTTTTTTTTTTTTTTTTTTTTGACTGAGTCTCACTCTGCCTCTCAGGCTGGAGTGCAGTGGCGTGATCTCAGCTCACTGCAACCTCCGCTTCTCGGGTTCAAGTGATTCTCCTGCCTCAGCCTCCAGAGTAGCTGGGATTACAGATGTGGGCCACTATGCCTGGCTAATTTTTGTATTTTTAGTAGAGATGGAGTTTTACCACGTTGGCCAGGCTGGTCTGGAACTCCTGACCTCAGGGGATTTGCCCGCCTCGGCCTCCCGAAGTGTTGGGATTATAGGCGTGAGCCGCCATGCCCAGTCAGGGCTCCTTTTTAATAGGGCTATGGAGTCCCCTACCTGGTGTTTTTTTTTTTTTTTTTTTTTTTTTTGCCGTGTCCTGTTTTTACAATTCAAGAAGGAAAGTGATCATATTAAAAATACTGTGAATCCAGCTGAGCTGCATTTGTCATTACCATAGTTTAAGATTTCTCAAATGTCGAGGTATAATTACTTGTCATTAACTCAAACCTCTCTAATTTGTGAAGCAGGGTTTTAAATAGGGTATGTAATTCTGTGGAGAATGACTCTGAAACCATTCTGAGGACCTGAAATGTAAGTAAGGCATAGTCAGTCTAAAACAATGACATTTTCAGAACAAAGACTTAAAGAATTACTTTGCTATGTTTTTAATTCTGGATCTTTAGGAAATAATTAGCATCTCAAGGAAGCTTCATGCCAACGATAGTGTCTTCTTAGTCTTTTGGGTCTGCCATCACAAAATGCCTTAGACTGGGTGATTCCGAACAAGAGAAAAGTATTGCTCACAGTTCTTGAGTGTGGCAAGTCGTGGATCCAGGTGCTGTGGATTCAGTGTCTGGGGAGGGCTAGCTCTCTGCTTCATAGATGGCACCTTCTATGTGTCCTCACATGGTACATGGGGCACACAGGCTCCCTTGGGCCTCTTTTGTAAGGGCACTAATCCCATTCATGACATCAGGCATTCGGAAGCTAATCTCCTAAAGTCCCACCTCTTGATACTGTTGCATTGGGGATTAGGTTTCAACATATGAGTCTGTGGGGACACCAATATTCAGACTGCAGCAGGCTGGCGTTGAGTTCCAATGTTACCTCCAACACACATTGTTTTAGCCCATACAAATTGTTATAGCCTATACTAATTCTATGTTAATTTGAAAACAATTCATTTGCTTTTGTTGAGATACGATATTTACATACATAAAATGCACAACTCTTCAGTGGACAGCTTGATGAATTTTTGCCTATGTGTCCCCTGGTGTAACCTCTACCAGCAATAAGATACAGACTATTTCCACAGGCCTAGGGGATCCCCTGGTGCCCTTTCTAGTCGGTACCCCCTCAACAGAGCCACTATCCCCTCAATGGAGCCACTACCAGACTTCTATCAACATAGAAAAATAATTTCTTTTAAAATAATTTCTAAGTAATTTATTTTACATTTCACTCCATTAAATGCAATTGGCCTGTTCCTTAAATGCATTTGGCCTATTCCATTTATGACCAAATCCGGGGGCCCTGAGCCCAGTGCTGTGTAGACATGAGACTATATAGACATGAGACATGGTATTATTAGCACATAAGGCAAAAAATTCAACAAGCAGAAACAATACCTTGTGTGCAGAATAGAGGGTTAGGGGAACCCACGAGAGTCTGGGTCGAACCCAGTTTTGTTTTGTTTGTGGGGGAAAGGGAAGGCTTTTTGGAGGAAGTGAATTTTAAGTTGAAAATGGAAAATTGAGTAGAAGTGATCCAGCTAAAACGTGTTAGGGAGAAAACGAAAGCCTATTCTAGGTGGAAGGAACATCTTAAATTCCAGCCTCAGAAATAAGAAAGCATGCAGTGTTCGAAGAATAAAGCTAAGTTGAAAATGGTTGGAGTATAGGGCTGTGGGAGAAAAGTGGGAAATAATGCTGGAAAGGCCGTAGGGACCCTTTCAGATTGACACAAAGACCCTGCTGAGGGGTGGGGCTTGGCTGTAAGAGCTAGGAGAGCTCTAGGACAGGCTTGCATGGTGGGCATGGCAGGAGGAGACTTGAGGACTCAGCCGGCGGCTGTGGGGTTGGGAGATTACAGGAGGCGTGGGTGAGGGGCCAAGTGGGCATTCGGGTGAGAGACAGTGGTGACCTGGACTGGGCAGGGGCAACAGGAATGGGGAGAAATGAATGAAACTGCAAGAATTTTTGGGGTAAAATGAACACAAGTTGATGTTCACCAGATGAGAATTCAAGGATAGCCCTTCGGTTTTCTTGGGTCTTACAAAATGGATGGTTAATGGTACTCTTGGAAAGATGGGAGAAGAATCTTGTATCTATGATATCCTCCTTTGGTATGTTTCTTTCTGTGTGGACTTAGTTTTGGTTGCAAGTTAGTGTGTGATGCATTCAGGTAGAAAAACCTACTGGGGAGTTGTAACTCATACCGACTGAGCACACTCCATATGCCAGGCATGCTCTGTCACTTGGGATGCAGTCATGAACAAGATGATGAAAACCCTGCCTTTGTGAAACACAGGTGGGAGCTGCAGCCTGGAGACCCACAAAGTTTAAGTGGTGACAGAAAGCTTCAGAGTGAATGAGATGGCTCAGTCAGATTTCAGTGAAAGAACAGCAGCTCAGGATAAAATCCCAAGAATGCTAAGAGGCTAAAAAGGAACAGAGGAGAGATGGCAAGGAAAGCAAGAGAAGCTGGGCTTCACAGGTCTAGGGAGTGATCCCTAGTGTCATACAACAACTGTAAAGTTAAGGGAAATGAGGACTGGAGATGGTCTATTGCAGCGTTTCTCAAAGTGGGGTCCCCAGACCAGCAGCAGCAGCACCAAGAGCTTGCTGCAATCGCAGCTTCTTGAGATCTACTCCAGACCTGGTGACTTGGGAGCTCTGAGGGAAGGGCCTAGCAATCTATGTTTTAACAGGGTTTTCCAGTGATCCTGATGCGTGCTAAGGTTTGAGCACCACAGCTCTATTGTGTTAATTGATATAAGTCATTGGTGATGCAGAAACTTGGTGAAAGTAACTTCATAAAATTTACACTCTGTTTGGGCAAATTTTAAAAATGTTTCATGGGACTGTTACCATTTTATTCTATTTGTTTAGAAATTTCAAAGGTTTTATTTTCTTTTGCAATAAAAATGTTTTTATTTTCTTTTGCACAGTTTGGGGTTTTTTTCCCTCTTTGATTACTCATTGATTGTTGATCCATATGTTTTTCCCATCTGTTCTGATTTGTGAAGTTTCGTTCCTATCTCCTTTGAAACACATCACTTTACAGGGTCTCAACATGTTAGGGCACCTGCATCATTGATGTTGGTTCACTGCCCAAAACAGAGTGCAATCATGAAGATAAGTGAGTCTCAACTCTGAATGGCAGCCTGAGAAAACACCTAGATGGTTAATTTAGCTCTTCCAAAAAGTTCCAAGACCCTATTAAGGATATATTTCTAATTATTTGAACTTGTTACTCATGAGAAGTAATTGGAAGTGTGCCCTTTTCATCTCAAGTGATCCAACAACATAACCATAATTATTGTACTTCTAATGCACTTATAAAGGAAAGAACTCTTACTAACTAGGTCTTTTCCTGGTCCTTTTGTTGCCATCCTCCCAGGTACTTTATTGCATTTGACAGGAAGAATTAGAGCACAATATTTTGTTTTGCTGTCATCAGGGAAAACCTATGGTAAATGAGAAGAAACTGATGCAGATACTACTCTTGTAGCTATCCCTGTTTACTGAAAACATTGCCTTTTATAAGAACAAAAACTGGTAAGTAGTTCCTGTACTCTGTATAGTAACAAGCACAAAGAAGGACCACAAATGTTGAGTGAATGGATGGATGGGTGGGTGGATAGATGAATGAATCAGTGGGTGGATAGGAAGATAAATGGATAGATATAGATACACACATAGAGAGCAGACAAAAGAATGGATATGTGGATGGATGGGTGGGTGGATAGATCAATAAATGGATGGATGGATGGATGGATGGATGGATGGATGGATGGATGGATGGATAGATGGATGCAAGGATGGATGCATGGATGGATGCATGGATGGACAGATGAGTAGATGGATGAATCACAGTGGATATATGGACGGGGTAGATGGAT
This sequence comes from Mandrillus leucophaeus, assembly GCF_000951045.1. Taxonomy (NCBI): domain Eukaryota; kingdom Metazoa; phylum Chordata; class Mammalia; order Primates; family Cercopithecidae; genus Mandrillus; species Mandrillus leucophaeus. The sequence goes on along the minus strand of NW_012109807.1, from coordinate 519,796 downwards.
GGGCAAATAAATAGGGAGGTGGAAGAGTGAATGGATAAAAGATAGTGTAAGAGACTTTTACCTAAAGAGGCAAAAACAGTCTTTTAAAAAAATATTACTTCACCTGAGGAAGGTACAGTACAATGAGCTGAACTGAGCTGAAGACTTGGATGGCTTAGTGACGTTGTCTCTTATTTCTAATGTGGTCTTGTTCAAATTCTCTAACATCTCTGTGTTCCTTATGTGAAAGGATAGTATCACCTACCCCACCTGCTGCCAGGTTTGTGGTCAGGACCAAATTGAATAATGGCCATGAATGTGTTGTAAAAATTGTAAAGTGCTATAGGAATGTAAATAATTCATGTTATATATGGTTAGATAATGGATTGTCATCTGGGGTTGCTTTTAACTATGTTAGGACTGCACTTTTGCTCTGCTTTGGGGATATCTCATTCATTTATGCACACACATTTGTCATTGGTAAGCTTAATGTATCCAAGTGTGGGGTGCATACCAGCCTGACCAACATGGAGAAACTTTATCTCAAGTAAAAATACCAAATTAGCCAGGTGTGGTGGCACGTGCCTGTAATCCCAGCTACTCGGGAGGCTGAGGCAGGAGAATTGCTTGAACCCAGGAGGCGGTGGTTGCAGTGAGCTGAGATGGCACCATTGCACTCCAGCCTGGGCAACAAGAGCAAAACTCTGTCAAAAAAAAAAAAGTAGGTCGGGCGCGGTGGCTCAAGCCTGTAATCCCAGCACTTTGGGAGGCCGAGGCGGGTGGATCACGAGGTCAGGAGATCGAGACCATCCTGGCTGACATGGTGAAACCCCGTCTCTACTAAAAATACAAAAAACTAGCCGGGCGTGGTGGCGGGCACCTGTAGTCCCAGTGACTCGGAGGCTGAGGTGGGAGAATGGCGTGAACCCGGGAGGCGGAGCTTGCAGTGAGCCGAGATCCGGCCACTGCACTCCAGCCGGGGTGACACAGCAAGACTCCGTCTAAAAAATAATAATAATAATAATCTGAAGTTACTTGCTATTGAGAATATATCATGAGTGAGTTATTTTCCAAGTCAAGAGCAAACCAGTGGCACACAATGAGCTCCTCCTCCTGCCCCTCTGCTGGTGCTAATGATCCTTAGAAATAAGCCAGCTTCTCTCTCCACTATTTGCAAGGTGCTCTCACAAACATTTTCAATGCACACATCCTGTTAAGTAGGTGTTGCCACTTTACAGATGAGGAAGAAGGAGAAGCATTCCCCAGTGAGACCACCAAGCCAAGACTCCAACTCAGGTGCTCTGACGAGTCCAGTTCTCTTTTCATGACTTCTCAGTCATGAAACTCCCAGCAAAACATGTGTCGTATTTCAGAGGTGTCAGTCTATTGATCTCATTTGTGTGTTGATCCTTTTGAAGACTCATCAAATAGGTGGAAATGGGATTGGAATTGGCAAGTTGCCAGTAAAGGGCACATAATGCACACACCACCCAAAGGAAGGTGACTGCCTGCACGTGCTTTTGATCCTGACATAAGCACAGGAGCTTCCTACTCAAGCTCAAGTTCAAGTTGATTGTTTGCAAAGCAGAAGTGAGCTCTGATGGAGCTAGCATACCACCTGAGCCTCTGGGCTGCATTCAGTGGGTATATCCTTGCATCGGGTACATAAAAAAACGTAAAGGCAGTAGGACTTATAGCAAAGCATTAGTGGATGTTCTCAAGGATGTAGTTTATAGTCAGTCCCCATAAAACTGGTCTTTGAGCCAATTCACATGAAGAAAATAGATGCATTCTTTCACCATCACTTTATTCATACATCTTACAAGCATTTATGGAATGCTTACTGTATACAAGAAGCCATGGAAATAAGGAATGTTTTTTCCAATTATCTTTTTTCCATCCCTTAACCTTTTACGAAAAAAGGACTGAGATGGAAATTAGGCAATAAAGCAAAAGGAGTTGTGAAATCGTAAGAATATTGATGAGAACATCCTTTTGACTTTCCTATTATTACTGGCCTCAAACACTCAACCTGTTTCAAAATTGCTTCACAGCTCTAGGGTCTTTTGTGAGAGCTTCTTTCTTTATGTCATAAAAGTCTTCATACAGCCTGGTGCTTGAAATTTTATTTGGAAGATGACAAATCATTGTATATTTTTGGAGACAAGAGGCTTTGTAATCGCTCTTCAAACCAGGTCACAACACAGTATGTAGAAGACTTTCTCTAGTCAGGAGGAATGGGTCAAGGAAAGTGCATGGAAATTGTAAACAGACCACAAGCTCCCAGAAAAATCATGTTCTTGAGTGCAAAGAGTGCCAATCTGCATTGAAGGCCTGAAGAAGCCTCTTAACATGCTGGTTGACTCCTAGTTCGCCATTTTCCTCTCTGTGCCTCAGTGTCCTATCCGTAAAATGGAGATTATAATAGACACTTGTAGGGATATCGTAGGGATCAGCTAACACATTGAAGGCCTCCTGTGCACCATGTGACACATTTCTCCTGCATTATGTTATTTAATCCTTATTATAACATCCTATGAGAGACGTACCATTATTAGTCCCATTTTACAGATGAGGAAAAACTAAGTAGGTACAACACTATTGAGTATCTGGAGCATAGTAGATCCTCAGAAAATTTAGCATCTATAAGTGCTAAATTCAGTTTCCTCCAGTCAATGAAGACAATAGTACTTGCCCTACCACTGGGGAGTAGGCTCGTGGGGATATTCAAATAAAACTTTGACTATGTAAGTACTGTGATGGGAACGTGCTCTAGAGACACATACACTCCCAGATGTCAGGTCGGTGTGGCCACTGACTGCACCCACTACTACACTGGACTAGACACCAAGGGGAGTCCCACTGATAGCCCCAACAGGAAGGCAGAGGCACCTAGGAAAAGGGGTCTTCCATGCTCATGTCCCTGTTCTCAGCTCTGCTTCCCATGCCTGTGTCCCTCGCCACCTCAACATCCTCCTACTCCCATCTTGAAATCTGACTTGGTGTGACTCTGTGAAGCAAGACCTTTGACCCCTGACTGCCTTTCAGGGGAGGAGCAAGGTCAAAGTCCAGGAAAGAAAGACTGTTATCTTTGAGGAGCAATATGCTTCTTAGTGGTGTCTTTATGTCTCTTGGAGGTAATGGCGTACACCTTGCTTCTTTAGAGAAGACTTCCAACTGCATTGCGACTTCCTGCAAGTGCCCCCTGGTCTGGTGCCTGGCCTTGTGACCCCCATTGCTCTTTCCAAAGTGGCACATGTTCTCATCATAGGAAGAATAGGATTTACACATCCACCTCCTTCAGGTTAGCCTCAGCTCCTAGTGGTGTCAGGGGCGTTTTAATGGGCAGTTATTGGACAAAGTAGGAAGGAGGAAGAACCTTGACCCCATCCCCTAGGTCTGGCTTTCTGGGATCGAGAAGCATATGACAGTCAGCAGGGATTAGTGGAAGAGATGAGCTCATCCTTTCTCCGGTGACATCAGCCTCTCCCTTTCTACAGGAAAGAGAAGAGAGGGGGTGTGCAGATGACTTTGACTGTGACTGTGTTTATGTCCAACACACGGTGAAAAATATGGGTTAAACGTCTATAAGCTGGAATCTGGTTCCGAGTTGTACCATGAGGACTTTTGGCTTATTTTTTGGGGGAAGTCCATGTGCCTTCATTACAAAAAGTGTTGACTCTGCCTAAATTTCTTCCATGTAATACAAGACTATGAACTGTATGACAGGCATGGTAGCTTACGCCTGTAATCCCAGCACTTTGGGAGGCCGAGGTGCTTGGATCACTTGAGGTCAGGAGTTCAAGATCAGCCTGGCCAACATGGTGAAATCTAATCTCCACAAAAAATACAAAAATTAGCCAGGTATGATGTCATGTGCCTGTAATACCAGCTACTCCAGAGGCTGAGGCAGGAGAATCGTTTGAACCTGGGAGGCAGAGGCTGCAGTGAGCCAAGATTGTGCCATTGCACTCCAGCCTGGGTGACAGAGTGAGACTCTGCCTCAAGGGGAAAAAAAAGAAAGGACTATGAAATGTAAACATTCATATGGGAAGTTTTATTATTTATTTGATGCTCTTATTGTAGTAACAGAAATAAAATCTAACAACATTAAAATTAATTAAAATTAAAATAATTAACCCCATCAGTAGTTAAACATAATCTTAATGTGTGCATTTGCTAATTTTTCTTCTCTTCTACATCAAACGAACGAAATGGATACAATGAAAAGTGTTCACTGCTGGCTGCTGTTGACATCCAATGCCATGACATACAATGAAAAGACAGAGAGCATCTTAATCTCACAGAAACATTGTCTCTACTTCAGCAGGGTTTGTCTAACACAGTTAGCTTGCCATGCAGAAAACTTTCTAGTGTTCTAGAAACTGCCTTATGAAGTTTCCCAGAGACAACGTGGTGGGTGAGAAAGAATATTGGACATGAGAGAGGAAACTTTGCTTGTTTGGACTCCACTTCTATCTAAGCATCTGACATTTGCAGGTCATTTAATCTCTCTGAATCTCACTTTCCTCTTTTGTAGAATGGGTATGTAAGGTGCACAACTGCTGGGGTCCCACCCAGCTCTGCAGTGCTATGATTCTATGACTTTATTCATTTGTGTGCTGTTTCTCATCTCTTTTCTCTTACATTCTGAACTCAGCGTGCCTTAACTATATGCTGTTACCATAATTACCCAATCACTGAACACTGCATGATAGAGACTAAAGTCACTACTGTTTATGTTAAACTGTTTTATTATTTTGGAGGGAGGGTGGGAGAGAGCTCTATGCATGAAGCTCTAATTATAGTAATATAGTGCATTAGATTATAGCTCTCTTTAGCCCTATTTTATTCATGATCATAGCCCAGGAAATCCAAGCCAAGTTTTTTCTTTCCATGCTGACATTGACCACATTTCACATATCCAACAAGAGGCGAGTGCTCCTGAATGAGAAAGATGGACTGAGACTGTGAGCCTCAGTTTCTGCAGGGTCAGCGAATGGGAGGGCAGGGGCTGCACCCATCCCACATGACACTCGTGAGTGAGACACACTTTCTGGTGCTGGCCTGGTGGCTAGTCCTGTGCAATCTTTGTCTCAAGGCCTGCGGGGACTGTGCACCTCCAATGTATGAATTGGAGACTCCACCTGGTGCCAGAGATTTATCAGAGAGGCATCTTTCGAGAATATAATTTTTTCTTAAACATTTTTCCAGAAGAAATATAAATCAGGTATTAAAACAAGCTCAACTGTATCTTGGAGTGGAACACAAAATTGCACAAATATTTAACATGTAACAAAAGCCTTAAAAGAAATTTCACGCATATAGAGACTAATTTGGGGCATTCCTCCAGATCATCCCTCGTATTCCTCTACTGTTCAGGGCCCTTTGATGGAAAGTATTGCAAATGGTAATTGCTAACATTTATTGAGTACCATGAACTGTTCTAAGCATTTTTGTGTGATTCTCTTTAGGTACTTTAATTATCCACATTTTGCAGATGAGTTAAATAAGCTAAGTAATTTGTCCAGAGTTTGCACAGCTGGTAAGATGTAAATCCTAGCTTACAGAGAAAACACCTTTAGCCACAGAGGGTGTACTGCCCATATTGCAGACTTGTCATAAATCTAAGAAGGGCAGGGAGCTTTGCTTTAGAGCATCTCCACAGTTGCTTCCAAGACATACATAGTTGACTTGTCTCTAAAGCCTCCTTTTCTGGACCTTCAGAGAATCCCAGGGCAGAATAGAATCTCCTGGAACTGGTGCACCTTCTAGAAGTAAACAGATGCTTCCACACTATACCTCCTACTCACAAGCAACCAGCCCAGTCTTGTAGCCGTTGATGGGTCTGCTTCCCTCCTAGGCCACTAATCCAAGAAGGCCTGATTCTATGCAAGAGGAGAGACCCTGTCAGAACCGTAGATTGTGTCTTGTAACTATGACATGGATTATAAGACAGATGTAAGCAAAAGTCTATGGTTGTGGATGGGGAGGAAACACCAGTTTTGACTTAGGTAATCAAGGAAGGTTTCCTTGAGACAGACAAGAGCATGAGTGGAGGCCTGGGATGAAAATGCACAACGTATGTCCAAGGTCTGGAAGTGGATCACTTGGTGTGAGAGCAGAGGAAGATAAGGCTGTAAACAGGGAGGTGAACCATTATATTAATGGCTTTGAACCCCAAGTGGGAGTTCAAATTTTACTAAGTAGCCAGTAATGAGCTGGTAAAAGTTATGGAGGTCATGTTGTATACCTTGAATACATACAATAAAATTTATTTTAAAAACAAAACTTACGGAGGAAGGGAAGCAAGGGATAAGATTTGTGCTTAAGGAAAAAAACCTGGTCATAATCTATAGAACAGGAGAGACTAGAAAAAAGGAAGAGATTGTCAGTTTAGAGACTAGTTAGGAAACCGTTGAAATGATCTAAGTGAGAAATAATAAGTTTCCAAACAGGGCAAAAGCATAGAACATGGAAAGAAGAATACTTTTAGCTTGGGGAGTATTGAGGAAGTGAAATCCTTAAATATTGTTCCAATTTTGGAAATGGAAGCAGATATGACTCCTAAAGCAAGAGGAACGATAGTTCAACTAAAGGAAATACGGATTTTTTTCCTCCAGAAAGATGAAATAAACATGGTTGTCCTTATTTTTCCTACTAAGTCAAACTAAAATCTCTGGACATTGTGTGTAAGATGAACTTAAGAAGACTCTGAAAAGGGGAAGGAAGAAGGCAGACAGACCCACCAGGGATCTCAGGACTTGAAGCATGGCATGAGAGTGAGTTCCTTGGGTTTTTTCCTACCTTTTGAACCCCAGAATTTCATAACCTGTTGAGCAGGAAGATCCCGCTACTAATCCCAAGTGAGGATTTCCACCCCATGGAGGACAGCAAGAAGCACAGCAATGTCAACAACGAGAAGGAGGAGCCTACAGACCTTGGCCCACTGCATCTGCTGTGATTTCAGAGTTGCCAAGGAGGACTCAAACTCAAGGCACTGATTGGAACAATGTTGTACTTACGGAAGGAAGAAAAGATGCAGCAAGATAACATCTGTAGGGTGTGCTGGTCTCCCATGGCCAGCAGGTGTGGGGCAATGGGTGGAACACACAACCCTCTCTTGCTACGGGCAAAGACCCTGTTCTTTCCCGGTGGGGACAGATACAATCTTGGGGCTGGCCAGGTGCCATATGATACATGTGTAAATGGTACAAGGAAGCTTACTGTGTAATCACAGCAGGAAAATATTTTCTTCTAATAAATAAGAAGAATCTTCAGCTACACAACAGCTCAGTACCCAGCTTTCCTATGGGGGGAAGTTCCAGGCCCAGGGCAGTGATTAGATAATCTCAGGGCAGGTGGCAGGTTGCATGATGGCTTCTTCTCCAACATAACCTAATCCCCCAAATGCCCAGGCTTCAATAGAAACCACTCATTATACAAAGAACTGGGGAAAATCTCAAGTTGAATGAAAAAAATCAAGCAACAGATGTCAACACCAAGATGGTATATTAGAATTATCTGACAAGGATTTTAAAGCTGTGATTATTTACCCTGAGCATCACAAACACACATGAAACAAATGAAACAACAGAAAATCTAAGTGTAAAAATAGACAATATAAAGAACTAAGTGGAAATTTTAGAACTGCAAAATACAGTAAGTAAAATAAAAATCTCAGTGGATGAACTTGACAGTGGAATGGAAGGGAGAGAAGAAAAAAATCAGTGAACTTGAAGGTAGAAAAATAGAAACTAGCCAATCTGAATAATAGAAAGTAGACTGAAAAAAAGAAAGAGAAAAGAACAAAAGCTCATGGACTTGCGGACTATAAAAAAAGGAAAAAAAGCTCTAACATTTATGTCACTGGAGTCCAGGAAGAAGAGGATTTAAAGTGCAGGGCTGAAAAAGTACTCAAATAAATAATGGCTGGAAATTTGCCACATTTGACCAAAGAGATAAGCCTTTTGTCAAGAAACTGAGCAAACCCCAAACAAGATAAACCCAAAGAAATACATACCAAGACACATCATCATTAAATTTCTGAAAACTAAATGCAAAGAAAAACTCCAGAATGCCACCAGAGAAAAGTGATGCCTTACTTATTGGGGGCAGGGTGGGGGGCTACAATTTGAATGACAGCAGACCTCTCTGTCTGGAGCCAAAATAAAGTGACAAAATATGTTTCCAGTCTTGACACAAAAGAGCTGTCGATCTAGAATTGTATATCCAGTGAAAATATCTCAGTAATAAAGGGAAATCAAGACCTTTTCAGGTGAAGGAAAAATCACGTAATTTTCAGATGTACTGTAAAATAACAGAATATAGAACTATCCTAGAGAATGGCTAAAGGAATTTCTCTAAACAGAAAGAGAAATAAAAAAGGAATCAGAGAACAATGTGAAAGAAGGAAAAATGTAGTAAGCAAAAAGACAGGGAAAAAGAATATGTTTATTTTCTTTGAGTTTTCTAAATTATATTTGATGATGGAAATAAAAATTATAACATGATCTAACGTAGTTCTCAAAGTATGTAGAATATTGAAGACATTACAAATGAGAAAGAGTAAAGGACCATACAGGGAGGTAAGTTTCTACATTCACTAAAATTGGTACAATGTCAATACCAGTTGAATATGATATGTTGTATATCTATAATGTAATATCTTCAGCAATGACTAAAGAAGTATACAAAGAGATACATTTAAAAACACTATAGATAAATAAAAATAGAATACTAAAAATGTTCAACTAGCCCGCAAGAAGGAAAACAAAAACAGGAACAGAAAAGCAAACAACAGAGAACAAAGAGAAAGGAAAAAGCAAAATGGCAGACTTAATCCCTAACATATGAATAATTACATTACATATAAATGGTCTAAATATGCCAAATAAAAGACGGATTCCACAAAGTGGATTAATAAGTGTGATTCTCCTATATGCTGCCTATAAGAAACCCACTTCATATAACTATGTGAGTAGATTGAAAATAAAATGATGGGAAAAATTATACCATGGTAATATTTTAAAAAACAGAAACTGCTATATTAGTATCAGAAAAAGTGGATTGCAGAGCCAAGACTATTCCTAGGGACAGAGGGACACTACATTATGATAAAAGAGTTAACACTCCAAAAATATATAGCAATCCTAAATGTGCATCCACCAAACAACAGAGTATATAAATGTAAAGCAAATACTGATAGAGCTGAACAGAAACTGATAGAGAAATAGACAAATTCACAATCTTAGTTGGAGCTTTCAACACCCTCTTAACAACAGATAAAACAACTAGAAAGAAAATCAATAAGATTATTGAGCTTAATAACACTACCAATCATGGGCCCTAATCAACATTTACAAAACAATCCATCCAACAGCAGCAGAATACACATTATTTTCAAGCACTCATGGAACATGTACCAAGATAGACTATATCTGGGTCATAAAACAAACCTCAACAAATTTAAAGGAATTAAAATCATAAATGTGATATTCTCTGACCACAATGAAATCAAACTAGAAATCAGTAACAGAAAGATAAGAGGAAAATCTTTAAATACTTGGAAACAAAACAGCACACTTCTAAGTAATTCATGGGTCAAAAAGGAAGCTTCAAGGGAAATGAAAATACATTAAATTGAATCAAAGTGAAGATACAGCATATCAAAATTTGTGGGACACAGTTAAACCAATACTTAGAAGGAAATTTATAGTATTAAATGCTTACATTAGAAAATTTGGAAAAATCTCAAATCAATGATTTAAGTCCCCACCTCAACAAAAAAGCAAAAATAAACTCAAAGCAAGCAGAAGGAAGAGAATTATAAAAATACAATCAGAAATCTGTGAATTAGAGCCAGGCACAGTGACCCATGCCTGTACTCCCAGCATTTTGGGAAGCTGAGGCAGGAGGATTGCTTGAGCCCAGGAGTTGAAGGCTGCATTGAGCTAAGATCCAGCCACTGCACTTCAGCCTGGACAACAGACAGAAACTTCATCTTAATAATAATAATAATTTAAAAATAAAACATAAATCTGTGAATTAGGAAACAAAAGAAGAGAGCAAATTAATGAAACTAGAAGGTGGATCTTCAAAAAGATTAAAAGAAATGGACAAACCTTCAGCAAGACTTTAGCAAGACTGACAAAGAGAAGACACAAATTCTATTATCAGCAATGAATAGCATATCACTGCAGATCACACAGATATCAAAAGGATATAAAAGAATGTTATGAGCAACCTTATACACATAAATCTAACAACTTAGATGAAATGAACCAATTACTTAAAAAGCACAAAGTACCACAACTGCCCCAATATGAAACTGATAATTTGAATAGCCCTGTAATTTTTAAGAAAATTGAATTCCTAATTTAAAATATCTAGAAAAAGAAATCTTCAAGCCAAGATAGTTTCACTGTAGAATTCTACTAAAAGTTTAAAAAGGAATTGACACCAGTTCTACCCAATGCCTTCCAGAAAACAGAAGAGGACAGAACACTTCCCAGTCCTTCTTATGAAGTCATTATTATCCTATACCCAAACCAGACAGTACCAACCAATACAAAAAAAGAAACACCATGAATATAGTTGCAAATTTCTTTATAAAATATTAGCAAATATAATTCAGCAATATAAAAAAGGAATGACACATTATAACTTAGCGGGGTTTATTCCAGGTATACAAAGCTGGTTAAATATATGAAAACTAATCAATGTAATCCACTATAATAACAGGCTAAAAAAGAAAAATCACACAATCATATCAATTGATGCAGAAAAAGCATTTGACAAAATCCAGTACCCATTCATAATTAGAACTATCAGAAAGCAAGAAATAGAGGAAAATTTCCTCAACTTGACAAAGAAATCTACAAAAATCCTAGAGCTGACATGATACTTAAATGGTGAAAGACTGAATGCTTTCTAGGATCAGAAACAAGGATGTCCGCTCTCACCACTTCCATTCAGCATAGTACTGGGAGTTCAAGCCATTGTAATAAGGTAAGCAAGGGAGATACAAGGCACTCAGATGGAGAATTACATGATTGTCTCTGTAGAAAATCCCAAAGAATCTTTAAAAACTCTCCTAGAAATATGTGACATTATAGTATAAAAGATTAATTAACCCAAATCAATTACATTTCTGTATAATAGCCATAAATACTTGGAAACAAAAACACAACACTATTTGCAGTAATTAAAAAATTGAAATAGGTATAAAAGTTTTTTAAACATGTATAAAAATGCTGAAAATTGTAAAACATGGATGAAACAAATCAAAGAAAATCTAAATAAATGGAGAAACATGCAATGTTCACGGACTGGAATACTCAACATAATGAAGATGGCAATTCTATTCAAATTGATGTGAATGTTTAATGCAATTTCCATCAAAATCCCAGGAAGATTTTTTTGTCGATATAAACAAGATTGTCCTAAAATTTATTTTAAAAGGCAAAGGAACTAGAATAGCTAAAGCAATTTTGTTTTCTATAAAAAGATAAAATGGAATTAACTAGTCTACCCAATTTCAAGGCTTATTATATGGCTACAGTATTAAAACCTGCATGGTATTGGTGGAAGATAAACACTTGAATCAATGGAACAAAACAGAGAACCCGTAAAGAAACCCACAGAAGTACGGCAACTGATTCTGAAATCAAACACAAAGGAGCAAAAACAATTCAATGGAAGGATCATCTTTCCAACAAATGGTGCTGGAGCAATTGGACATCCACAGGGGAAAAAAATCAAGGTTTCAATAACCTTTCACTTTATACAAATGTTAGCTTCATATGAATCGTAGATTACAATGTAAAGTGTAAAACTGTAAAACTTTTACAAGAAAATGTAGTAGGGCTTGGTGAAGAGTTCTCAGAGATGACACTTGAAAGCACAATCCATAAAAGAAAAAACTCAAAAATTAGACTTCATCAAAATTTAAAATATTTGTTCTGTAAAAGACCTTTACAAAAGGACTAACAGACAAGCGATAGACTGGGAGAAAATATTTGCAACTCACATGTCTGACAAAGGATTCTTATCTAGAATACATCAAGAACTCTCCAAAGCTGATAGCAAAATGAAAAAAAAATCTAATATTAAAATGGGCTACATACATGAAGAGGCATGTCACTGAAGATGATCTATGGAGGGCAAATAAGCAGATGAAAAGATAGCATCATCAACCATCAGGGAAATGCAAATTGAGACCACAGTGAGATGCCACCATACACCTATCAAAGCACATAAATAAATGTACTGACAATAGCAAATACTGGCAAGGATGTGAAGAAACATCTCCTACATCGCCGGTGGGAATTTAAAATGTTACAGTCATTTTTGGAAAATCATCTGGCAGTTTCTCCAAAAGAAAAAAAAAGAAAAGAAACTAAACATATGCTTACATTGCTACCCAACTACCTCACGCCTGGGCATTTGTCCCAGAGTAATGAAAACATACATGCACACAAATACCTTATATACACCATTGTTCATAGCAGCTTTGGAACAGCCAAAACCTGGAAACATCTTTTAACAGACAAATGGTTAAACAAACTGTGGTATATCCATAACATGAAATATGGGATTTCAGATGAACATTGAATAATTGTTTAGTACAGATATGTCCTAATTATTTCATGAGACGTACTAAAAAATTACATGTCACTTATCTTAAATTCAAATTTAACTGGACTCCCTGTATTTTTACGTGTTAACTCTAGTAACTCTAGTTTTTGTTCATTTGGACTGACATAGTTCTCCTTCTCTAAACAATGGGCAACTGGTTCACATCTCCCAGGTAGCTGATGCAGCTAAAATGAGTGGACCAGGAGTATTCTCTGCAGTGGCATGGAGCTAAAACTCCTGGGAACAAATCATTCTGACTCCACCTTATCAGATGTGATCAGGGCAAATCATTTAACACCTCTAGTCCTCAGTTTCCTCATCCGTTAAATGGGGAGAGGAAGGGAGGTTAAATGAGTCCCTCTACATGAAAATCCACTGGAACTGGAGAGTGCAATCCATGTGATAGCATGTCATTCTGAAAGATTAGCCTGCTGCTGTGGGCCCAGTAGAAAAGGGGCATTGGTGTCTGCTACAGCCTGAGATAGGCCTGAGATGCCTGGATTGGCTTCAGGCTTCTCTTGATCTTGATGCAAGAGTCTGTTGCCATATTATTATCAGTCAGCAATTGTCACAATAATGCTATGTAACAAATAAGCCTAGAACACAGTAGCTGACAACAGCAAACATTTATTCTCATGCTCATGGATTTGCAGGTCCACTGTGGTTTGGCTGACCTAGGATGGGCTCAGATGTGGGACTTTTGTTTATGCTGTGGATCAGCAGGGCCTGGCTTCTGACTTCAGGTTGGGTTTGGATCTGCCACACCTCTGTTCAACTGGAGGTCAGACTGAGGGCTGTAGTTATCCAGGGCACATGTTCTCAAGGCAGATCTCTGCAGCATGTTTCAGCTTGCTTGTGTCTGCTAACATTCCCTTGCAGTGCAAGCAACAAGTAATATGTAGGGTAAGGAAATCTGTCCCACCCACAGCAGGTGATGGTGAGAAGTGAATATCTGCTCAACAAGAATCCAGTCTTGATGTGGTTTGGGCTTTAGTTTAGGTCAAACTTTGGTTCAAGGTGCTTGGAACAGTCTAATCTCACCCACTCAGATTGATGGTAAAATTGTCTTGGCCTCCTCATCAAATCTCAGACTGCAGTGAGCTAAGCCTGATTCCCTGGGGTGGCTCAAAGCTGGAACAATGTTCAGATTCCCTTTGCATTGGCACTGCCTACTTCCTAGAAGATGGCCTGGCCTTGAGTCAGCTTCCTGGAGATAGGCTCAGGATGATCCCCCACCTGATGTTTTCTTCATGGTGGGAAACATCTTTTATCTGCCTCTCCAAGTCCCCATCCCCACTCCCACCTCACACCATGTTGCCACTTCCTACCCTTCTGAGTTATATGGACTCATCTCCTTGGATTTGAAGAATCACTAAAGAACTAGCAGAAAATTGTAGTAGGGAGGAGAGTGAGGTTGGGTATTTGTTCCCCATAGGGTAACCTTGGTCTGACTGTGGGGTAGCCTTTAGCTGCCTGTAGGGTAGCCTTGGACTGACTGTGGGGTAACCTTGGTCTGACTGTGGGGTAGCCTTGGACTGACTGTAGGGTAGCCTTGCGCTGACTGTAGGGTAGCCTTGGACTGACTGTGGGGTAGCCTTGGA
>NW_012109807.1:500272-502967 GCF_000951045.1 Mandrillus leucophaeus | reverse complement strand
TGTGGGCCACCACGCCTGGCCGCCTTTTCACTTTGTTAATAGTGTCTTTAGATGCACATAAATTTTTAATGTTGATGAAGTTCAATCTATCTTTTTTTTTGGTTGCCTTTATCAGATTTGGAGATTCTTTGGGACATCATTACAGTGCAAAAATACAATATTCTTTCCTCCCAGAGCCCTTACTCCTGGGTGGCCCCCACTCAGACCCCTTCACACATCCAGCAGAGCAGGTGAGGCACAGTGTCATATAAATTCTGTTTATTACTCTGTTTCCCAGCAGACTGGAAGTTCCCAGATGCAGAGAATCTCACTTTCCTGTCCATCAAGGGTCCTGGCAAGAGGTCTGGCACAGCACAGGGTGGGACTGTGTAAATAGTGAGAAGTCAATGAAGGGGTAACTGAATAAATGGCTCCAGGAAGGAAGAAATTGGCCTGTCAGCGGGGCTGCAAAGCTTCAGCCCTGGTTGTTTGCAAATCTCTTTCTTTCTTTCGTCATTGTCCTGGGAGGTCGCTTCTCAGTGGGACCTGGCTTTTATATAATTGTTTGCAGCGTTAACAATACTGCTCTATAGCTCTCAGGCAGTGGCCTAATTTCCCTCCTTTAATACAAGGTACATGCCTTCTGTGGGAAATCAGTGATTTATTGAGTGACCAAGGACTGTTTCTGTCCATAATAGAAACCAGTACAGACAAGCTAGTTGCTGAAGGTGAGGCAGGAACATGACCAGCTACTCCTGAATAGGAAATTAATTTCATACCCTGGTGTGTCCTTGCTAATTTGGAGCTGGGTTCACCATGATGCTCTCCCTTGGATGGCTGGCCTCAGGACAGCCAGTCCAGATGCCTTTTTAGTGAACTTTGTGTATATAGCTCCTTCATGAGCCCCTGAGAATCTTGGAACACAAATTCAACATGAAATCAAAATTGGGAGCATTCATTCCACAATAAAAGAAAATCTACTGAATAGAGCATGAACGGTCTTTAATTATCCTTTCCTAATTTTTCATTCCTTTTGGGACTGTTGGTGTCACTATCAGATAAGGGGTGGCAGGCACCACAGCCTAGGAAAAAATAATAGAAACAAAAACATGAAATTAAGAAAATTCGCTCAGTGAACTTTTGTGCAAATTGGGACAAGGCTATCATTATAAATCATTATTTAATTTTAGCAGCAGAACATCCCAATCAAGCTTATAAGCCATTTTTGTCTTGCTGGAGCAAGCTTGAAAAGTCATGACATTCTAGAAAGAGCAGGGCTTTGAACTTATACAAAGCTGGATTTCAGTCCTTACAACGCTTCTCCCCTTCCCTCTTATGATCTTGCACACGTTATATAACCAGCTTCAGTTTCCATTTGCTCATCTGTAAAATAGGGATAATGAACAATGCCTTGGAGAGCTGCTGTAAGATTCAATGAAACAGCATTTGTAAAGCACGTCACATAGGCTGCGTAAATATCAGCCCTTAACCTCCCACTTCTGCTGTATGTGGCATTTGTCATGGACACAGCAGTCCAGGGAAGAATTACTTATTAGGTGATTACTAATTATCTACTGATTCCTTCATCAAACATTTGTGAGTCCCTTGAGAAAGGAGCTGTGGTAGTGAGGGTTTAAAAACTGGCTTTGTGTCTGGAAGCGTGATCTGGTTTGTAGTTTGCTTTATTTCCATGACTTGTTTCCAATTTGCCCCAGATACTTGGGTTGGTTTGAGTGAGTTGTGGTGGCTGCATTGACCAATGTCAGAATTCCCCGCATGGTGTGAACTGCGCGGAAGGATGCTTTGGATTTCTTTCATTCGTTCATGGCTGCATCTCAGGGCCCAGCACTTCCCTCAGCACTCAGGAGAACCTCTCACCTGCATCCAGCAAGCAGCCGTTGTTTTGGCCTCATCTAATGCAATATGATTTCCTCTTTCCTGAGGCTCACATCAGAAAAGAGACCCAGGCAGGCCACGGGAGCATTGATGGTTTGGTTTTTATCTCTTTCATTTCATTGGAGCAGGAAGTGAATGGAATGGCTTCCTCCAGGTGCTATTTCTGCCCCCAGGAAAGAGCAAAGGGAAATAGTAATGAGTGGAAAGAAACTTGCAGGGTTAAAGGATTTGTAAGAAATTATAAACAGACTACGGAGCCCAGAGGCAAGTGAGGCGAATTGGAATCCTGTTCATTAAAGAGATAGGAGGCGCTTCCTTATTTGTTATCACAAATTTCTCCGTTTTTCTTCCCTATGGAGAAATCTGGCTCCGCAGATATTTATAGTTCAGACTCCCAGAGGAAGGAAGCCCCCATCCCTGCTGCTCGGAAGTTATCTTCTGCTGACAGAGCACAGTGGAAGCACTGACCCTGTGTCTGCAGGGCCACATTCAAGAGGACAGAGGGTCCAGGGATTTCCAGGAGGAGTGACAGCTTCCAATTGTTCTTTTGGAAAAACACATTCTCAGCAGAGACATCATCATCTGTTCTCTTCACTTTTAAAGAAGGGCGGCAGCCATGATTGGTATTTTTCTAATATTGCCCCGAGGTTGGAAAAGTCCCCCCTGTCTGGGATGACCAGAGGGGATTTGTTGACAACCAGGAAGTCCTCCTCCATCTGTGTGATCCCACATCACTTCAGAGTGAGCAACGGAACATGCTTGCACCTGGTCCATGGCAGAAGCACCGCCACTGGGCTTAGCCTTCTTGTCCGGAAGTCAT
>NW_012109807.1:497956-499549 GCF_000951045.1 Mandrillus leucophaeus | reverse complement strand
AAAAAAAAAAAAAAAACTTGTTGGACGTGGTGGCATGCTCTGGAGGCTGAGGCAGGAGGATCACTCGAGCCTGAGGTTGAGGCTGCAGTGAGCCATGATCGGACCACTGCACTCCAGCCTGAGCGACAGAGTGAGACCCTGTCTCTCAAAAATTAATTAATAAATAAACGAACCCTCCGCAAATTGCCCTAATTTGAGTGTACCATCTATTTCCTTCTGGGACCTTGATTGATACAACCTTAGATTTCAGATTGATCCATAGAAAATAAAAAAAGGGACCTTGATATATAGGCCCTTTATAACTATATTCCAATTATATATTTTATACATACATATATATGTATGCACACACACATACACACATATATAGTATGTGTGTGTGTATAATTGTTCTTAGTTTCCCCTAGCATGACAACACCATGAAGAAGTCAGAGGTGCATCGATTTCTACCAGTTTAAATTCACATTTATTGCTATAACCCCAGTGCTCAAGAAAACACTGGCACACAAGAGAAGTTCAACAAATATTTAAATAATTCTTGAATTAATGAAGATAAATGAACACTACTTCTCACACAGAGCTTGTTTGCCTTTATTTGAGAGAGAAAAGAATACTGTGTTCTTTGTTATAGAAAAGGCTAAAATAACTGAAGTATCTAAGGGAACACTATCTCTGACTTGGAGATGTTTTTAAATTGTGGTAAAATAGACCTAACATACAATTTGCCATCTTAGCCATTTTTAAGTGTACAGTTTAGCGGTACCTTCACGCGGTTAGGCAACCATCACCACTGTCCATCTCCAGAACTTTCTCATCTTCCAAAACTAAAACTCTCCATCCTCCCTCCCACCATCCCCTGGCACCGCTCTTCTACTTTCTGCTGCTATGAACTTAACTACTCTAGATACTTCGTATATATGGAATCATACAGTATCTTTCTCTTTGTGATAGGTTTCTTCCACTCAACAGAATGTCCTCAAAACTTGAACACGTTATAGCATGTGCCAGAATTTCTTTCCTTTTTAAGACTGAATAATATTCCATTGCATGAATATCCCACATTTGGTTTATCCATTTACCAACTGATGGACATTTGGACTGCTGCCATCTTTCGGCTACTGTGAACAATACTGCTATGAACGTGGGTGTACAGGGAGCTGTTTGAAAACATTCCTGCTTTCCATTCTTTTGGTATATACCCACAAGTGGAATTGTTGGATCATACGGTCGTTCTATGTCGAAATTTTTGAGGAACTGCTGCCCTGTTTTCCACAGCAGTGGTAGCATTTTACATTCCTACCAGCAATGCACAAGGGTTGCAGTTTCTCCACATCCTCACCAATACTTTTTATTTTCTGTGCTTTTTAAATAGTGACCGCCCTAATAGGCCTGAGGAGTGTCTCGTTGTGGTTTTGATTTGTGTTCCCCTCATGATGAACGATGTTGAGTATATTTTTGTGTACTCATTAGCCACTTGTACATCTTCTTTAGAGAAATGCCTATTCAAGTCTTCTGCCCGTTTTTAATTGGGTTGCTTGTTGTTGTTGTTGATTGCAGAAGCTCTTCATGTATTTCAGGTAGTCGTCCCATGTT
>NW_012109807.1:483330-496376 GCF_000951045.1 Mandrillus leucophaeus | reverse complement strand
CATTCTAGAAAGAGCAGGGCTTTGAACTTATACAAAGCTGGATTTCAGTCCTTACAACGCTTCTCCCCTTCCCTCTTATGATCTTGCACACGTTATATAACCAGCTTCAGTTTCCATTTGCTCATCTGTAAAACAGGGATAATGAACAATGCCTTGGAGAGCTGCTGTAAGATTCAATGAAACAGCATTTGTAAAGCACGTCACATAGGCTGCGTAAATATCAGCCCTTAACCTCCCACTTCTGCTGTATGTGGCATTTGTCATGGACACAGCAGTCCAGGGAAGAATTACTTATTAGGTGACTACTAATTATCTACTGATTCCTTCATCAAACATTTGTGAGTCCCTTGAGAAAGGAGCTGTGGTAGTGAGGGTTTAAAAACTGGCTTTGTGTCTGGAAGCGTGATCTGGTTTGTAGTTTGCTTTATTTCCATGACTTGTTTCCAAATTGCCCCAGATACTTGGGTTGGTTTGAGTGAGTTGTGGTGGCTGCATTGACCAATGTCAGAATTCCCCGCATGGTGTGAACTGCGCGGAAGGATGCTTTGGATTTCTTTCATTCGTTCATGGCTGCATCTCAGGGCCCAGCACTTCCCTCAGCACTCAGGAGAACCTCTCACCTGCATCCAGCAAGCAGCCGTTGTTTTGGCCTCATCTAATGCAATATGATTTCCTCTTTCCTGAGGCTCACATCAGAAAAGAGACCCAGGCAGGCCACGGGAGCATTGATGGTTTGGTTTTTATCTCTTTCATTTCATTGGAGCAGGAAGTGAATGGAATGGCTTCCTCCAGGTGCTATTTCTGCCCCCAGGAAAGAGCAAAGGGAAATAGTAATGAGTGGAAAGAAACTTGCAGGGTTAAAGGATTTGTAAGAAATTATAAACAGACTACGGAGCCCAGAGGCAAGTGAGGCGAATTGGAATCCTGTTCATTAAAGAGATAGGAGGCGCTTCCTTATTTGTTATCACAAATTTCTCCGTTTTTCTTCCCTATGGAGAAATCTGGCTCCGCAGATATTTATAGTTCAGACTCCCAGAGGAAGGAAGCCCCCATCCCTGCTGCTTGGAAGTTATCTTCTGCTGACAGAGCACAGTGGAAGCACTGACCCTGTGTCTGCAGGGCCACATTCAAGAGGACAGAGGGTCCAGGGATTTCCAGGAGGAGTGACAGCTTCCAATTGTTCTTTTGGAAAAACACATTCTCAGCAGAGACATCATCATCTGTTCTCTTCACTTTTAAAGAAGGGCGGCAGCCATGATTGGTATTTTTCTAATATTGCCCCGAGGTTGGAAAAGTCCCCCCTGTCTGGGATGACCAGAGGGGATTTGTTGACAACCAGGAAGTCCTCCTCCATCTGTGTGATCCCACATCACTTCAGAGTGAGCAACGGAACATGCTTGCACCTGGTCCATGGCAGAAGCACCGCCACTGGGCTTAGCCTTCTTGTCCGGAAGTCATCCTGCTCACTTATTGAACACTCACTGTGGCCCAGGACAGTGCCCTGGCTCTGGAGACAATATTCAAGGGTCACACTTGTCATCTCCAAGGAGCTCAGGCTCTAGAGGAGGATGCAAAAGAAAACAAATGGATTCAGAACTGTTTGGAGGGTGCCGTCTTCAGTGGAGCCCTAAGCACTGTGGGGGTTGATGGGGTTCAAGACCTGCTTCCCCAACACCTTGGCATTTGAGAAAACAACAGAAGCAGGAAGGTCTCTCTCACTGTCCCCCCAGAGGCAGGTCATGAGACACTTGAGTGAGATGTGCCCTTTCTGTACCCAGAGGCAAAGAGCATCCTTATCTCTGAAGACACAGGGACACAGAGAAGAATGTAAACAACCAGTTTACATTCTTGTTAAGTTGTCCCCAGTTTATTGCCATTAGATCAGATGCCCTTTGTCCAAACTTATTTTTCTACAACTATCCACTTCTTCATCAAACCAAGCATAAAAATATATGTGTAACCATTTCTTCAGGTCTTCGTTTCCTCATGAGGGCGCCTGCGTCATGTAAAACTTACATTAAACATATTTGCATGCTTTCCTCTTGTTAATGTGTCTTTTGATATAAGGGTCTCAGCCATGAATTGAGGATGGTTGAGGAAAAACTACTTTTCCTCCCTGCAGGGTGGGGGTGTGAGGCAGGCTCATGGGAAGGCACAGACTTCGGAAGGGCCATGTAGTGAGCAAGTGGGGACTGATGGGGAAGGAATGTTGCCAGCAAGTGTGAGAAGGCTTGTGAGGCTCAGGGCTGTGAGGGGGCACATGTGGCAGCAGCAAAGGGCCTGGCAGGGCTGGAGATCCCAATGGGAGGCAGAGGGACAGGAGTTCAGAGGACAGAGGTCGGGGATTTCGGGAAGGCCTGAAGCATGTCCTACCTTACTTGAAGGACTTGGTACTTGACTCTGAAGGCAGCAGAATTCATCCAAGTTTCCTTGCACACTGGAGTTTTGTATTTTCTGGCTTCGAAAAAATTATTTTACCATGGAAATGTTAAAATAGACACAGAAGTAGGATAATATAACTAACCTCTTCATACCTGTTATCCAGGTGCAATAATTATCAGTGCATGGCCTATCTTGTCTCATTTCTATTTTCCATTGCTCCCCTCCCCGTGATGACTTATTTTAATTAATTCAACCCCAAGACATCATATTATTTCATTTGCCAGGAGTTCAGGATGTATCTCTAAAAGAAAAAGACTATTTTTTTAAAACACCATAATGTCATTATTGCACCTTAAAAATGAACAATCATTCTATAATGTCATCTAATAATCAGCCAGTTTTCGAGTTTCCCCACTTGGCTCAGAATGTTTTCGTATAGTGGTGTGTTCGATCCAGACAAGATCCACACATTTCACGTGGCTGGCAAGTCTCGGAAGTCTTATTAGATCATAACAGTTCCTCCACTCCTCACCACCACCTGCCCCACCTCACAGACCATGCACACTTCTTTGATTTGGTCATGGAGAGGATTTGAGCAGGTGTGTCATGAGCCAGGGGTTCTGGCTAGTACAATCCCCTGGGGCGAGTAGACAGAACAGGACCAGGTGACCCAGAAACATGGTTGGAAAAGAAAAAGTGTGCAAGGACAAGGCAGTAAAGATGGAAAGGAGGGCACCCAGGTCTGATAAATAGTAAAAGTGAAACTGAAACAATCAGCTACTGATTGGAGGGACAGGGTGAGCAAGAGGAGGAGTCAGCTGGGTGGTACCCAGCTTTCTGATTTAAGCAGTCGGGATACAGGGTGTTATTAACTAGAAGGAGAGAGTTGGGGTAGGGGGAGGAGAAAAGTATTATTGGGATACAGATTTGGTCGTTTAAACAAAGACCAAAACAAAACACACACACACATGCACACACACACACAACACATGCACAAAGTGACTTAGACAACATTATTTTCTGCCTAAATGTTAAAGCATAAGCAGCTTACAGCTAAGGTGGTGGCTCCAAGGTATTGGGATGCCAGCACCTTATACTACTATATTCGTCTGTTTTCAGCTGCTGATAAAGACATACCTGAGACTGGGAAGAAAAAGGTTTCATTGGATTTACAGTTCCACATGGTTGGGGAGGCCTCAGAATCATGGCAAGATGCAAAAGACACTTCTTACATGGCGGCGGCAAGAGAGAATGAGGAAGAAGCAAAAGTGGAAACCCTGATAAACCCATCAGATTTCACGAGACTTATTCACTATCATGAGAACAGTATGGGGAAAGACCAGCTCTCGTGATTTAATTATCTCCCCCTGGGTCCCTCCCACAACATGTGGGAATTCTGGGAGATACAATTCAAATTAAGATTTGGGTGGGGACACAGCCAAATCATATTAATCCACCCCTGGCCCCTCCAAATCTCATGTCCTCACATTTCAAAATCAATTATGCCTTCCTAACAGTCCCCCAAAGTCTTAACTCATTTCAGCATTAACCCGAAAGTCCACAGTTCAAAGTCTCATCTGAGACAAGGCAAGTCCCTTCTGCCTATGAGCCTGTAAAATCAAAAGCAAGCCAGTTACTTCCTAGATACAATGGGGGTACAGGTATTGGGTAAATACAGCTGTTCCAAATGGGAGAAATTGGCCAAAACAAAGGGGTTACAGGACCCATGCAAATCTGAAATCCAACAGGGCAGTCAAATTTTAAGGCTCCAAAATGATCTCCTTTGACTCCAGGTCTCACATCCAGATAACACTGATGTGAGAGGCGGGTTCCCACGGTCTTGGGCAGCTCTGCCCCTGTGGCTTTGCAGGGTACAGCTCCCCTCCCAGCTGCTTTCATGGGCTTTTGTTGAGTGTCTGCAACTTTTCCAGGTTCATAGTAAAAGCTGCCAGTAGATCTACCATTCTGGGGTCTGGAGGATGGTGGCCCTCTTCTCACAGTTCCACCAGGCAGTACCCCAGCAGGGACTCTGTGTGGGAGCTCCAACCCCGCATTTCCCTTCTGTGCTACCTTAGCAGAGGTTCTCCATGAAGGCCTCACCCCTGCAGCAAATTTTGCCTGGGCATCCAGACCTTTCCATACATCTTCTGAAATCTAGGTGGAAGTTCCCAAACCTCAATTCTTGACTTCTGTGCACCTGCAGGCTCAACACCATGTGGAAGCTGCCAAGGCTTAGGGATTCTACCCTCTGAAGCCACAGCCCAAGCTATACATTGGCCCCCTTCAGCCACGACCTGAGTGGCTGGGACACAGGGCATCAAGTCCCTAGGCTGCACAGAGCACAGGGACCTTGAGCCTAGCCTATGAAACCATTTTTCCTCCTGGGCCTCTGGACCTGTGATGGGAGGGGCTGCCATGAAGGTCTCCAACATGGTATGGAGACATTTTCCCATGGTCTTGGGGATTAACATTAGGCCTTGCTACTTACGCAAATTTCTGCAGCCAGCTTGAATTTCTCCCCAGAAAATGGGTTTTTCTTTTCTATCACATAGTCAGGCTGCAAATTTTCCAAACTTGTATGCCCTGCGTCCCTTATAAAACTGAATGCCTTTAACAGTACCCAAGTCACCTCTTGAATGCTTTGCTGCTTAGAAATTTCTTCCACCAGATATCCTAGATCATCTCTCTCAAGTTCAAAGTTCCATAAATCTCTAGGGTAGGGGCAAAATGCTGCCAGTCTCTTTGCTAAAACACAACAAGAGGCACCTTTGCTCCAGTTCCCAAAAAAGTTCCTCATCTCCATCTCAGAGCACCTCAACCTGGATTTCATTGTCTATGTCATTATCAGTATTTTTGTCAAATTCATTCAACAAGTCTCTAGGAAGTTCCAAACTTCCCTATATTTTCCTGTCTTCTTCTGAGCCCTCCAAACTGTTCCAACCTTTGCCTGTTACCCAGTTCCAAAGTCACTTCCACATTTTCGGGTATCTTTTCATCTATACCCCACTCCATTGGTACCAATGTACTGTATTAGTCCGTTTTCACACTGCTGATGCAGATAATCCTGAGACTGGGAAGAAAAAGAGGTTTAATTGGACCTGCAGTTCCATATGGCTGGGGAGGCCTCAGAATCATGGTAGGAGGTGAAAGGCACTTTGTACATGGTGGCAGCAGGTGCAAGGACTCTGCACTTCAGAGTCCTCCTGGGTAAAATAGGAATAATAAGGATTTGTGTACATGCGTGTAAAACAGGCATGGAGTAGGTGCTAGATACGTTTGATTTACGATTACAAGGGATAACAGTAAGTTGTGTCACTGGCAATTGGAAATACAAGCAAGTAACTACAGGGAGGGGTTAGAGGTAAAGATCTGGGAATTTTGGCATGGACGTGGGGGCGTGTAAGATCCTCAAAGTGGGAGCTGGTAAATGGCAGCACATGCCGAGGGGGACATCGTGGAGAAGAAAACGTTAGGATGATGTTGAGGGGAGAAGGGAGGGTTAGTATGACCAGCACTGCCCACGACTTACAGCAGCTGCACCCCACCCTAAGGCTTATTAAGTGTTAAAATGGTTTTGCTGAGGAGGAAGCCTTGAAATGCGGTCAGCCAAGTGGATCTGATCACACAAGCAAGTGAAAAATAAGCAGCCAATGTAGGGAATGGCCGATGAGAAGCCGAAAATACACACATTTGTGGCTTTCCTCGAGGTCTGCTGGTCATCTTCCTGGTGCTTATCCACGAAGCCTCAGGGGGACATCCAATAACTCCAAGCACTTATTTATTTGCAAAGGACTGCCAAGCATTTTACAAACATAATAAATGACTCTGAGGGCAGAGGAACGGTCCTGCTTCTCTTCCAAGAAGGAAGAAGGCACAGTTGGGAACTCAGTGTCCTCCTCCGAATAATCCATCATTGTCAAAGCAAGCGCGGACGCCCCAGCTTCCGGCTCTCCAGCTTCCGGCTCTCCCGCTGTGACTGCACCACCGAGTGAGAGCAGGAAGGGTTCCCAGGCACCGCGGAGGGCTGCATGTTGATGCCCCTGAGTTCACAAATTCACATGTCAAAACCTAAGCCCCAGTGTGAGGGTGTTACAAGGCGGGGCCAGTGGGAGAGGAACAGGTCGTGAGGATGGGGCCCCCACAAATGGAATTAATGCCTTCATAAAAGAGGCCCCGGAGAGCTCTTTCTGCCACGTGAGGATACAGTGAGAAGGTGGCTGCCTGCAGCCCCAAAGAGAACCCTGACCAGAACTTGACTATTGCTGGCTTCCTGATCTCGGACTTCCAGCCTCCAGAGCTGTGAGAAATAGATTTCTGCTGTCTATAAGCTGCCCAGTTTATGGTACTTTTGCTATCACACCTCAGATGGACCAAGACAGAGGCCATCCACTCCAACCGCATGCTCTCATCTTGATGATGAGGAAACTGAGGCTGTGAAGACGATGGGCAGGGCAGAGAGTGAGTTTCACTGAGTACCCACTCTGAGCCTGGCCAGTGCTAGCTGCTCCTTCATATGTCCTACAGAGAAGCCTCATAAATATTTTCTGTAGTTTGTTGGAAGCATTAATATGCATAGCTCAGTCAGTGAAGGCAAACCTCCATGGCCAGTTATTGGCAGAGCTTTGGCCCAAACCCCAAGTCCACGCCTGCTGCATCTGTCAGGAGGGGCAAGGTGATGCTGTGGAAACAGCCCATAGAGCGACAAAGGGCTCTCTGTAGCTCATGCTCTATGTGCACCATGGATTGGCAGGGGTTCTTTTCTCTGTTGTCACCTTCACGTAGGAATATGCGAGGGACCCATACCAAGGGAGGCGCCACCTCCAAGTGCCAGGAGAGGAGAAGGAAAAGAGTGACTTACACTGTGCTGGCTTGTAAACATACGCCCAGAAGCACACACGTCACAGTTCACTGGGCACACAAACCACTTGCCACACCCATCCTCAAGAGAGGGGAGAGGGCAAGTCTGCTGCATGGTTGGAAGACACGCAGGAAATACCTGGTGGGCCGCGCGATGGGATCACCACCACACTTTTTCTCCTGTCCCTCCTGGTCCTCAGAGAAGCGCTGAGATGATTCTTGGATGGCACAGCCCCCACCCCTCCCTGTACATCACTCTGCTTTCCCCATTATCTCCCTCTGCCTGGCTAAAAATTTCCAAAATCTTTGTTGTTTTTCCTACGGCAACTGCATATATATGTCAGCAGACATTTACAGACTGTAGACCTGAAAGATGACATAAAAAGATAACTGAAATTACAGGCTACAAAGTCTAATAAAATAGCATTCGGATTTCCCCAGATTCTTGATATCAATGTTTATTTTCTGCATGACACTGGAAAGGTATTCTTTTCTAGACTCTCTTTCTCTCTTTCTTTTTTCTTTTCTTTTCTTCCTTCCTTCCTTCCCTCCTGTCCTCCCTTCCTTCCTTCTCTCCTCTCCGTTTCTCCTTCCTTCCTCCCTCTCTCCTTCCTTCCCTCTTTCCTCCCTTCCCTGCTTCCTTTCTTTTGCCTCCAAACTGTATGCAGAACTTTTATATTACTTTAATTTGAAATTAATTTAAGGGAGTAAAGAGAGTTCCTAAATAGCATTTTATAAACTGTACGTGGGTGTATATCATCATGGAAGCATTTTAAACATAGGCAAATGTAGAGTGCATGGTACACGGTTGTTTTAAAATGTGTTCGCGAGTGCTTTGACACACCTCTCATCAAGCAGTGGAGTCTATGTCCCTCTCCCCTTGTAGCCCAATGGACCTTGTGACTGCCTTGGCCAAAGAATGTGACAGAAATCCTGATGCCAGCCTCTTTTGACACAGGTAAGAGAGGGCGGCACAGGGACATCCATACCTTGGGAGCCTAGGGCCACCATGTAAGAAATCTGAAAGAGCTGTCACACCGGAGAATCACACACACAGGAGCCCGGGGAGCCTCCGATGTGGGAGTCTCCCCAGCCCACGTGCCAGGCATGTGCCTGAGTGAGCCCTGAGCTGATTCCAGCCCAGCCGACTGTAATTACATGAGAGATGGTCTTAGTCCGTTCAGGCTTCTCTAACAAATCACTGCAGACTGGGACGCTTGTAAACAACAGAAACTTACTTCTCGCAGATCTAGAGGTTGGGCAGTAGGAGGTCAGGATGCCAGCATGGCCAGGGTCTGGTGAGGGCCTCTTCCGGGCTGCAGGCTGCTGACTTTTCTTTGGGTCCTCAGGTGTCGCCAGCAGCAGGCAGCAAGCTCTCTTGGGACTCTCATCCTTATTGCCAAAGGCCCACCCCAATCCCATCACTGGGGAGTGGTGTTTAACATACGAATTTGGGTGGGAGGACACAAACGTTTAGTCCATAACAAAAAAATCAAAGCAAGAACCACCTAGCAGTGTTTGTTAAATCCCTAGGAGCTTGAGAGAGAATAATAAGATGACAGCAGTTGATGTAAGCCTCAACGTCTTAAATGTGACATGTTGCACAGCCACAGCTAACGAGAGCACATCTAATGAACCCCGTGTACCCATGTACCCAAACAGCAGCTTCAACAGTTATCAGCTAAAGCCAATCTTGTTACATCTAAACTCACACAGTGGCTCTACTTTATATTATTTTGAAGCAAATCTCGTATGTTTCGTTACATCATTTCATCTATACATATTCCAGCATTTGTCTAAACAGGTGATTACAAGCATGTATCACATGTGTATGTCTATACATATAGACACATATATATAAAAACACAGCACCATCTGTTGTTGGTTGAATTGGGGCCCCCAAAAAGATACATCAAAGTCCTAACCCCCCATACCTGTGAATGTGACCTTATTGGGAAATAAGATCTTTACTGACATAATGAAGTTAAGATGGGGCTACATGGGATTAAGGTGGACATAATCAATGACTGATGGGCAGAGAGACCCACAGACACAAAGAGAAGAGGCCACAAGAGGATGGAGGCAGAGGTAGCTGGGATTACAGTCACGTGCCATCATGCCTGGCTAATTTTTGTATTTTTAGTAGAGACGGGGTTTCACCATGTTAACCAGTGCAACTGGGCTAATGGCCGGCAGATTGAAGCAGTGCTTTAGAGAACCCAGGTTGCTGAGTGTCTTGCGCTCCTCCAAGTGGTGAAACAGCTGTGAGTCTCTGCTGGAAAAGCATGAAATGGTTTTCCATCTTCTCTAAGTCTAAGTAGAAAACTTCCTAGCTTGAGAAGCCGTCCCTTGATGTGTGGCGGACAGAATAGCAGGGCCCGACCAAGTGTGCTTTAGGAGTGTGGCGGAGGGATTCTAAACAAGCGTTCTGAAATTCTGCCATAGGAAAGTTCGTCCCTTTCTCCTGAGCTTTGAATTTGCATCTTCCAAAACATACGCAGTAACCCAAGTGGTTCCCCCGACCCTGGAGACAGTTAACCCATTAGAGTCCCTCCAGGACTGGAGGGCCCAGATGGCAGGCAGGCACGAGGGAGCCAGAGGAGGGGTCCCCAGAGGCTGCCTTCTCCCTACAGGCTCTGGTGGGGTTGGCTAAAGCACAAGACCAATGCGACAGGCCGCAGGATTGGGTGTGGGTCCTCCCAGCTCTCCAAATCTTGGAACTGTAGTTCTTATTCCTGGTTCTTCCGCTGGGCAAGGCATTCTGCCTGCCTGAGCTCGGCTTCCTTCCACGTTGAAGGAGGGTGTTGGGTTGGACAACGCAGAGGCCCCTTCAGGAACCCTCCATCCGTGACATCACTAACTAGAGAGGCACTCACCGAGGCCAGAGAAAGGGCTGTCTGCTTTTTTTTTTTTTTTTTTGAGACAGAGTCTCGCTCTGTGGCCCAGGCTGGAGTGCAGTGGCCGGATCTCAGCTCACTGCAAGCTCCGCCTCCCGGGGTTCACGCCATTCTCCTGCCTCAGCCTCCCGAGTAGCTGGGACTACAAGCGCCCACCACCTCGCCCGGCTAGTTTTTTGTATTTTTAGTAGAGACGCGGTTTCACCGTGTTAGCCAGGATGGTCTCGATCTCCTGACCTTGTGATCCTCCCGTCTGGGCCTCCCAAAGTGCTGGGATTACAGGCGTGAGCCACCGCGCCCGGCCCAGCTGTCTGCTTTTACAGCTGGTTGTTGGCCTGCCTGTTAAGTTGGGCTTCAAGGAAGAGAAAACAGAGTGAATGGTAGCTTTAGCAATAAAGATGCTTGATCCACAAAGGGAACCAAAGGTGCAGGCTCCCGATCCAGGGCTGCGGGCTCCGCAGTGCAGCTGCCGCTGGTTTTCACCCTTGTGTGGCTTCCTAGGTGCCAAATGGCTGGACCCCCTCTCACACTCTTGCGCTTTATACAGGAGCAAAAAATCTTTCCCGGGAGCACCCAGGACACCTCCCCTAACATCACAATGGCCAGAACTGGGGCCTGCCCACCTGCCTGGATGTCCAGGTGTGTCCGGACCAAAGCTGAGCTCTGTTGGCGGCAGAAAGAGAGACTCCTGTTGATCAGGCAGCCTGTTGACCAACCCAGCCATATCCATGTCTTCTCTGAGCTTCTCAGGTCAGAATCATGGCATTAATAACAGTGTTATTGCCATGGAAAAGAAAATGAGCTTCAGGCGAATCTGCTTTACAACGCCACTTCTGGAAAATTCCACTGGCAAAATGTTGGGCTTGCCTCTATTTTATTCCCTCTCCTAGCAAGGGGCACCTCGTTAGGAAGCCTGTTTTGACAGAGCCCAGGGTAGGTTTTGTCGTGACCCAGTGGGAAGATGGGGCCACCAATGCTCCTCCCTTTAGGAGGAGCCTGTGCCCCCTTCAAAGCTGGTGTCCTGAGCTCTGCCACAGGTGAGCGAGACAGAGAAATCCACAGAGGTGTCTCCATAGAAACCCCAGGGATTCCGTGCTGTGGTCACCCCCACAGAAAAGCATCCACGCTGGCCCCTCGGCCAGGAGCTGGCCTCTGACAGAAACTGCTTCCCGTTTTCACGGCGTTTTCTCAAAGACTTCATCTGCTCATCCTGATTTCCTGGTGAAAACAATTTCCCCATCACTAGTCCTGTGCTGACTCCAGAACCCAGGCACGTGGGGTGAGAGGGCCAGGGGAGGAAGAGGAGGGGTGGAACAGCTGCCTGACAGTCTACTGCCGAGGAAAGAGAGGAATGAATGGCAGAGGTGGAAATGGTGTTTTTAAAAAGATAGAATTAAGGCAGGGTGCCACAAGGCTGCCTGCCGTGTGGACCAAGCATGGGATTTGGAGACCAATAACCCTGGCAGTGACATGCATTAGCTGTGTGATTTGGGGAGCCTCAGTTTCCTTATCCGTGAAATGGAGATAGCAATGCCTTCCACACAGGGCTGCTGTGAGCAGTGTGGATACTGTCGTCGAAGCATTGGGCATGCGATTATGAAAATAACAGAAATGTTTTCTGTCTTGAGAGTCAGTTTAATGTCACTGAAAACGCGTACGTCTTAGGGCCAGTGAAACCTCAGCTACATCCTGTTCTGCTGCTTCCCCTCTCCGGGGCCATTGGCAAGTCACCGGCAAACCCCTCTGAGTATCTGTAGAATGGGCTAATGCCATCTGCCTTATAAAGATTAGAGAAGCTATTCAGTTTTGAATATTTATTTTTGTGGGTATATAGTAGGTGTATATATTTATGAGCTACATGTTTTGATACAGGTATGCAATGTGTAGTAATCACATCAGGGTGAATGGGGTATCCATCCACTTACGCACTTAACCTTTGTGTTTAAACAATCCAATTTATACTCTTTTAATTATTTTAGAATGTACAATTACATTGTCATTGACTATAGTCACCCTGTCGTGCTATCAAATACTAGGTCTTATTCATTTTTGTAACTATATTTTTGTATCCATTAACCAATCACACCTCCCCACTAACTCCTACTACCCTTCCCAGCCTCTGATAACCATCCTTCTACTCTCTATCTCCATGAGTTCAATTGTTTTAATTGTTAGCTCTTACGTAATAAGTGAGAGCATGTGATGTTTGTCTTTCTGTCCCTACCTTACTTCACTTAACATAATGGCCTCCATTCCATCCATGTTGTTGCAAATGACTTGATCTCATTCTTTTTTATGGCTGAGTAGCACTCCATTGTGTATATGTACCACCTTTATCCATTCATCTGTTGATGGATGTTTAGGTTGTGTCCAAATCTTGGCTATTGTGAATAGTGCTGCAATAAAACATGGGAGTGCAGATCTCTCTTTGATATGCTGATTTCCTTTCTTGTGGGTATATATCCAGCAGTGGGATTGTTGGGTCATATGGTCGCTCTATTTTTAGTTTTTTGAGGAACCTCCAAACTGTTCTCTATAGTGTTGTACTAATTTACATTCCCACCAACAGTGTACGAGAGCTCCCTTTTCTGCACATCCTCACCAGCATTTGTTATTATCTAAAAGCCATTTTAACTGGGGTGAGATGATATCTCATTGTAGTTTTGATTTGCATTTCTCTAATAATCGGTGATGTTGAGCACTTCTTATATGCCTGTTTGCCACTTGTATGTCTTCATTTGAGAAATATGTATTCAGATCTTTTGCTCCCCCCTTTTTTTGAGAAAGGGTCTCCCTCAGTTCCCCAGGGTGGAGTGCAGTGACGTGACCATGGCTCACTGCAGCCTCAACCTCCTAGGCTCAACTGATCCCCCATCTCAGCCTCCTGAATAGCTGGGGCCACAGGCACGT
>NW_012109807.1:475714-483280 GCF_000951045.1 Mandrillus leucophaeus | reverse complement strand
ACACAGGGCTGCTGTGAGCAGTGTGGATACTGTCGTCGAAGCATTGGGCATGCGATTATGAAAATAACAGAAATGTTTTCTGTCTTGAGAGTCAGTTTAATGTCACTGAAAACGCGTACGTCTTAGGGCCAGTGAAACCTCAGCTACATCCTGTTCTGCTGCTTCCCCTCTCCGGGGCCATTGGCAAGTCACCGGCAAACCCCTCTGAGTATCTGTAGAATGGGCTAATGCCATCTGCCTTATAAAGATTAGAGAAGCTATTCAGTTTTGAATATTTATTTTTGTGGGTATATAGTAGGTGTATATATTTATGAGCTACATGTTTTGATACAGGTATGCAATGTGTAGTAATCACATCAGGGTGAATGGGGTATCCATCCACTTACACACTTAACCTTTGTGTTTAAACAATCCAATTTATACTCTTTTAATTATTTTAGAATGTACAATTACATTGTCATTGACTATAGTCACCCTGTCATGCTATCAAATACTAGGTCTTATTCATTTTTGTAACTATATTTTTGTATCCATGAACCAATCACACCTCCCCACTAACTCCTACTACCCTTCCCAGCCTCTGATAACCATCCTTCTACTCTCTATCTCCATGAGTTCAATTGTTTTAATTGTTAGCTCTTACGTAATAAGTGAGAGCATGTGATGTTTGTCTTTCTGTCCCTACCTTACTTCACTTAACATAATGGCCTCCATTCCATCCATGTTGTTGCAAATGACTTGATCTCATTCTTTTTTATGGCTGAGTAGCACTCCATTGTGTATATGTACCACCTTTATCCATTCATCTGTTGATGGATGTTTAGGTTGTGTCCAAATCTTGGCTATTGTGAATAGTGCTGCAATAAAACATGGGAGTGCAGATCTCTCTTTGATATGCTGATTTCCTTTCTTGTGGGTATATATCCAGCAGTGGGATTGTTGGGTCATATGGTCGCTCTATTTTTAGTTTTTTGAGGAACCTCCAAACTGTTCTCTATAGTGTTGTACTAATTTACATTCCCACCAACAGTGTACGAGAGCTCCCTTTTCTGCACATCCTCACCAGCATTTGTTATTATCTAAAAGCCATTTTAACTGGGGTGAGATGATATCTCATTGTAGTTTTGATTTGCATTTCTCTAATAATCGGTGATGTTGAGCACTTCTTATATGCCTGTTTGCCACTTGTATGTCTTCATTTGAGAAATATGTATTCAGATCTTTTGCTCCCCCCTTTTTTTGAGAAAGGGTCTCCCTCAGTTCCCCAGGGTGGAGTGCAGTGACGTGACCATGGCTCACTGCAGCCTCAACCTCCTAGGCTCAACTGATCCCCCATCTCAGCCTCCTGAATAGCTGGGGCCACAGGCACGTAACACCACACCTGGCTGATGTTTTGCTTTTTTTTTTTTTTTGTGGAGACGAACTCTTGCCATGTTGCTGATGTTGAACTCCTGGGCTCAAGTGATCCACTCACCTCAGCCTCCCAAGGGGCTGGCAAGGTCACCTACAGCTAGGGATGTGCTGGAGCTGTAGACAGCAGTGCCACTGATACTGAGATGGGAAGTCTAGGAACACCTGGGTTCCTTGTCACTGTTGTTTTGCTCTTGGCAAGGAGGGATTTGGAACCATGAGGCCTGCTTTGGACAAGTTTGAGATGTGCTTACTTAGATACCCAAGTGAGGCTGTCAAGCAGGAAGGTGGGTTGAGGTGCCAGGGGCTTCAGGGAACGATGCGGGCTGAAGGTACCATCCACACTAAGATGGGATTTACAGCCAAAGTCTGAATATTTGGGGTGAGCCCAAGGGAGTGAAGCCCTGGGGTGAGCCCAAGGGAGTGAAGAACCTGGACGGAGGCTCTGCTGATGGAGTTAGATGCCATTTCAGCTGCAATCACTAGTTCATTGTCTGCCTAGACCTGGAGATAGAAAAACTTTTCATTTCCTCTCTGCCATGCCTCTGTTTCCACTCCTTACCCCACACGGCCACACCCACATCTCAGATCCTGAAAACAAAGATGGTTCTCAGTCTCAAGAGAGTCTAGTTCCTCCCAGGTCTGGGACTAGAGAGAGGCCAGTGTGCTACTGGCTTCAGGTGCAAAACTTAAGGTGGTGCCAAAACACACAATAATCAAGATAAATAATATATCTATATTTAGACAGAGTTTCACTCTTGTTTGCCCAGGCTGGGGTGCAATGGCACGATCACGGCTCACCACAACCTACACCTCCCAGGTTCAAGCGATTCTCCTGCCTCAGCCTCCCTAGTAGCTGGGATTATAGGCATGTGCCACCACGCCCGGCCAATTTTGTATTTTTAGTGGAGACGGAGTTTCTCCATGTTGGTCAGGCTGGTCTCGAACTCCCAACCTCAGGTGATCCGCCTGCCTCCGCCTCCCAAAGTGCTGGGATTACAGGCGTGAGCCACCGCGCCCAGTGATAAATAATATTTTAATGCAAAATATGTTTAAAAACCAAATTAATGCCAAAAAAATCATGATGAACAAGATATCAAAATGTTTTTTAAAAGACAGTAGCATTGACAGTACCTCACCCTATTGGAGCCAGAAAAGGAAAGATCTGAATTCTGCCCCGGTCTTTAGGTAGAAAGAAAGTAAAGCTCCCCACTTCCCTCAGCCTGGGCCAGGCCTCCACAGCCTCCTCCAGACTCCCCTGCACATTGAAATCAATCCTTCTTCTTTTTTTTTTTTTTTTTTTTTTTGAGTCAGAGTCTTGCTCTGTCACCCAGGCTGGAGTGCAGTGGCATGATATCGGCTCACTGCAAGCTCCGCCTCCCGGGTTCACGCCATTCTCCTGCCTCAGCCTCCCGAGTAGCTGGGACTACAGGCGCCCGCCACTACGACTGGCTAGTTTTTGTTTTTGTTTTTGTTTTTTGTATTTTTGTATTTTTAGTAGGGACAGGGTTTCACCGTGATTACCAGGATGGTCTCGATCTCCTGACCTCATGATCTGCCAGCCTTGGCCTCCCAAATTGCTGGGATTACAGCACTGAGCCACACGCCGGGCCAACCATTCCTCCACAGACTGGTGGCTCACTCCTGGCTCACCTGCTCGCTCACCAGCCGACAGTCCTGAGTCCTGCCTCGCCTGTCATGGCAGGTCATTAGGTATCACCAGGATGCAGCGCCGCCTTCCCCCACAGAAACAGCATATTCCTTTGTAAGGGGATGGTGAGAAGCAATCTCAAAGTGAATGCCATTCATGGTGCCTGGAATGTGCTAAGGCCTCAGCAAAGGGCAGCCATGGCTACCACTGTTACTACTTAACTAACTTAAACTTCATAATAACGGCACTGAAGGTGAATATATGCATTCCTTTAGACAAGAGGACAGATTCTGCAGGTGCATTGGGTAGATTCACTGTGCTTTCCTCTGGGAACCTATGTTGATTTAGTCTGGTAATAAACATTTATTATTTACCCACTGAGAACCAGGCACTATTCTAGGCACTAGGGCCAGGATGGGGGAAAATAAAAGATCAAGCCTCTCCCCTTGTAGTGCTTATGGAGAGACAGAATAAGTCAAAGAACAGGCAAATGTATCATTCAGTGTGAAGTAGAGGAATGTGCTTGGAGGAATAAAGTGGGGTAGAAGAGAGAGAGCCTGGGGGTGCTATGTTAGCCAGGAGCAGGAGGACACTAGGGCACAGCGATGAATGAGGTAGAGGAGTGAGCCATGACCTCATCTGGAGGAAGCACAGTGCAAAGGCCCTGGGTAGAAATGCTCCCAGCTCTTCCAAGGACCATAGGGGGCCCACGCGGCTGCAGTGAAATGGGAGGGGTTGGAGCCTGACGGGAGGGGAAGGCATTGGGCTCTGGGTTCATACTCTGAATGCGATGGGAAGCCGTGGGAAGGTTTGAATGGGGAGAGTGTAGTATGGCTTGATCACTTGTTATACATATTAACGAGAGATAAAAGAGTCTAACAAATCCTGATGCATTAGCCACGTGGGGCAGTGGGGGAACAGCTGCTGTAGAGGACCCCAGTGAGGGGATGCCTGCCCCAGAGAACAATCCCTCCCTGAGAACACTTCCTGAACCCTGCCCAAGGCCCAGGGGTGGGCACACTCCTGCAAGACAGGGTTCCAGGAGCAGCCCTTGGCGCCCTTGGCCACCACAGGTGATCCCCAGCTCGCAGGGCCTTGCTACTGAGGGCCACCACTAGTCTCTCTCTCCCAGCAATTCTTCCGTTCTCTCTGTAGAAAGAAAGACAAGAAGGCCAGAGGAGTTAGAAGCAGAATTTCTGCACCGGTGAATGGCTTCTTGAAATAACCCCAGGGTTCTAAGCGTTCACAACCTTGGGCTCTTGAGCTCTGGTGGACAGGATGTCCCTCCTTCCAGCTGGGAGCTTGAGAGCGACTAAACACCCCCATATGGCCAGGACCTCCTGGCCTCAGTCAGTGCTGGGCTTTTTTCCAGTCTGAAATAAATGCTCAGCTATTTACCGGTCTGTGTGCTTCAAAGCAGGCACCCAGGTGAAACCAGGTAGGCTGCAGTGAGGTTCTGGGGAAGTGGGTGTAACATCCTGGGAGGCCCTCCTGTGTGCAGGTCAGGAAGGAGGGTTAAAACCCGCAGCAGAAGAGGTGGGAGAGCATCCAGCAGGTACATGTGCAGCTCCTATTGTGTGCTAAAGACAATCAGACAATTCCAGGTGCTCAAGGGACACAACTAACAAAACAGGCAAAGGACCCAGCCTTTGAGGGCTGACAGGCCAGAGGGAGACAGCTCCCCTAGCTGAGTTCCTGCCCCTTCCTTCCCAAGTAAAATTTCTGCTGTCACGACTCAGGGATCAAAACTGCTCTGCCAATGGCTCTGGTTGCAGTCTTCCCCACTTCTCAACTTAGCTTTTACAAAGTCAGTTAAAAAAACCTAAAAGTCATGCTAAAATCAGTGTTCAGGGTTGGGCAAGGTGGCTTGCGCCTATAGTCCCAGCACTTTGGGAGGCCGAGGTGCGTGGATCACGAGGTCAAGAGATCAAGACCATCCTGGCCAACAGGGTGAAACCCAGTCTCTACTAAAAATATAAAACTTAGCTGGGAGTGGTGGCACGCACCTGTAGCCCCAGCCACTGAGGCAGGAGAATCGCTTGAACCCGGGAGGCAGAGGTTGCAGTGAGCCGAGATCACACCACTACACTCCAGCCTGGGTGACAGAGCAAGACTCCATCTCAAAAAAAAAAAAAAAAAAATCACTCTTCAGTCTTTGGAGATGCATCCACAGACATGCCTTGTACACCTGCTCCACGCTGGACAGCGTTATGGGCGAAATGTTTATTGCTTGCTGTTCATTTGATTTTTTTAAAAAACATATCATTGGGTCTATATTGAATTTATATCTGTTGAGTTTTCTGGAAGTATAAGAGCCACATACATAAATGGTTAACAGTGTTAAAAAAAATATTCAACGACACTTGATAAAGCACAGTAGAGCTTACTTTGTTCAGGACCATCTTGATAGGTGTAGGGACAGTTACAATGGCGTTTTGCAGGCAGGGAGAGATTAGGCTCAAATCCGAATCCAGCAAAGGCAAGTGGGAGCAGGGTCAGGGTTAATGGACAGAAATTACTGAGAGGAAACATCAAGGGTATGGGGGATTCTGGCAAAACAAACCTAACAGGCCTGAAGAGAGGCCAGGGTGACCGGATATCCCCTGGGGATGGTGGAGGCTGAGGACCCTGATCAAGGATGGAGGATGATCAGATGTCAAGGACAGGAGGTTCTTGCCAAACTGACTTAGCAGGATTCTTTGCTAGGACTGGATTTTACAAGGAAGTGTACAGATGGGCTTAACAGAAGATTGAAGAGCCTGACTAAAGTTTGGTCAAGCAGAGACTCTTTGTCAACACCGACATGCACATTTGTGCGTATTTAAATCAGATTACAATTAGTGTAACTGAAATCAAGGCAGATCTGTACCTAACTGGAGTTGAAGAAAGGGTTTGTGAAGCAACCGCAGGCTGAAATGAAGCGGGGGGCAGCAGTGTCCCACGGGGAACACCTTTTATTGCGCTTCATTTGGACTTTGGGGTGAACTCCTGACTCAGCAAAAGCATAGACAACATTGAATCTCCTGTGATACAAAGAACTAGAAGACTTCTCTAGTTTCGACTTTTTTTGCATTGATAAAGGTCGTCCCCTGAGGGTCCTAAGTGTACCGGTGTGAAGACCAAATTCCTTACACTTGAGTCACATGCCCTCCTCAGAAGAGCTCCTAACCTTGGACTTCTTCATAGGAAGGATTTAATGAATGCGTGTAAATGACATTTCACACATTTTGGTTTATTTGTTTTTACCAACTGTAAGAGAACTTAGCCTCCTGGGTCTTCCTGGAGAAGCAGCTATTTTCTCTTCAGAAACGATATAATCTTCCCTTTTCTGTACCAGTGTATTTCTGCCCTTTCCCTCCAGCCTTTTCTATTTGGACCCGTGTCATCTTCTTATTGAGGAAATCAATCAGAGGTTGCTTTTTATAAGCTTTCTCATTCTGGTTGATTTAGCTATTATTGGACCATTTTGATTTTTTCCTAAAGTGTTCATATTTAATTACATGTTTTTCTTCTGCCTTTGGTTCAAGTGTGCTAATTATGTAGTATTTAGTCTGTCTCAAGTTTATTATTAGACTTTTCATTGTTCCTCTATTTGCTAAATTGCAGAGAATTTGTATTTTTAGGATTCTCTCCATTCATGGTGTCATTCCTTGAGGAAAGCCAAAGAAATATTAAAAAGTTGGCTTCACTCAGTGTTTCCAGCTCCAGGTGTAGAAGAATCCTACATACTGAATTGAAGCTGGTTGATTCTGTTGTCAGCCAGCCTGTGAGTGATACTTTAACAAAGTCTGCTTGGTACTAGAGCCTTTCCTTATAATGAATGGTTGAAAACCAGGGGAATTGAGGTACTGGAATGTTTCATCAGCACCTTTTGGTACTTTCAGTGCAGCTCCTGCTATAGAATCTTGCTTTGAAGATGAATATAAAGCTAACCACATGGATAAACTGTGACCTGGCTCAGAACCTGTGACTCCACCATACCACTGTGAGTTTCTGATATAAGCAGGCAATCAGCCCGCAGCTGCTGCTGCAGTGCCCTCTCTTTCAACATCAAGGGAGCCCCATCTACTCTCCTCTCCTTCTTCTTGGTCATTTCACAGCTTATTAGAAGCTGTTTCATACAATGGTGAGAGGCATGACTATTACTACTATTCTCACTTGACTCAGTTGTGCGTTCATTCAGTCAGCAGATATCTGCAGAAGGGCTACTATTTTAGGTGCCGGGGATAGAACTGTGTACAAACTAACTAATGTTCCTCTTCTCGTAGAGTTTATATTACCATGTCAGGAAATGTACTCTAGCTGAAAACAAATGAAAATATAATCTGTCAAGTGCTATGGTAGGTTGGTTCCCCAACTCTTTACACCCTGCTCATATTACAATTATGCATCGCATTTTACCATGTAACAGTGGAGTTTCTCCCCCAGGGGACAGAGTACATTTTCCTGCCCCTTGTCTTTGGACTTGGCTGTGTGACTCCCTTTGGCCTGTGGGATATTTGTGA
>NW_012109807.1:471137-473024 GCF_000951045.1 Mandrillus leucophaeus | reverse complement strand
TTTTCATTGTTCCTCTATTTGCTAAATTGCAGAGAATTTGTATTTTTAGGATTCTCTCCATTCATGGTGTCATTCCTTGAGGAAAGCCAAAGAAATATTAAAAAGTTGGCTTCACTCAGTGTTTCCAGCTCCAGGTGTAGAAGAATCCTACATACTGAATTGAAGCTGGTTGATTCTGTTGTCAGCCAGTCTGTGAGCAATACTTTAAAAAAGTCTGCTTGGTACTAGAGCCTTTCCTTACAATGAATGGTTGAAAACCAGGGGAATTGAGGTACTGGAATGTTTCATCAGTACCTTTTGGTACTTTCAGTGCAGCTCCTGCTATAGAATCTTGCTTTGAAGATGAATATAAAGCTAACCACATGGATAAACTGTGACCTGGCTCAGAACCTGTGACTCCACCATACCACTGTGAGTTTCTGATATAAGCAGGCAATTAGCCCGCAGCTGCTGCTGCAGTGCCCTCTCTTTCAACATCAAGGGAGCCCCATCTACTCTCCTCTCCTTCTTCTTGGTCATTTCACAGCTTATTAGAAGCTGTTTCATACAATGGTGAGTGGCATGACTATTACTACTATTCTCACTTGACTCAGTTGTGCGTTCATTCAGTCAGCAGATATCTGCAGAAGGGCTACTATTTTAGGTGCCGAGGATAGAACTGTGTACAAACTAACTAATGTTCCTCTTCTCGTAGAGTTTATATTACCATGTCAGGAAATGTACTCTAGCTAAAAACAAATGAAAATATAATCTGTCAAGTGCTATGGTAGGTTGGTTCCCCAACTCTTTACACCCTGCTCATATTACAATTATGCATCACATTTTACCATGTAACAGTGGAGTTTCTCCCCCAGGGGACAGAGTACATTTTCCTGCCCCTTGTCTTTGGACTTGGCTGTGTGACTCCCTTTGGCCTGTGGGATATTTGTGAGCATAATGTGAGCACAGGCTTGAAATGTACTTGTAGGGTTTGGCCTGCTTCTTGTACTTCTGCAAATACATACTGCCATGAGAACATGCCCTGGGTGGTCTCTGGTCCCAAAATAATGAGATACTTGTGGAGCCAACTTGGACCCAATATGCAGCCTGGAGACAAGCCCAGCAGACCTGAAGATGAAAGAAGAACCACTCAGCTGAACTCAGCCTGAATCAGCCAATCCAGTAGGCCTATAGGTCCATGAGCCTGAGAATAAAGGCTTGCTACTGCAAGCAACTGAGCTTTAGGAGTGACTTGTTATGAAGCATTATCATAGGAAGAGCTGAGTAATGGAGGTGATAGTACAGGCTAAAAGAAAAATAATGCAAAGTAAGGAATAGAAAGTACTCATTGCCAGGAAAAAGGAGTACTATTTTCTTGTGAATGGCAGAGTAGGCTCTTTGGCTATGGTGACATTTGAGCAGAAGCGTATAGTACTCACCACCATTGTTGAGCAGTTACTATATGCCAGACACTGAGTTATCTTATTTATTTTTCATACATTTAATGTGGTACATGCTGCTAATATTGTCATTTCTAAGACAAGGAAATTGAGTCGCAGAGAGGTTTTTGTGATTTGTCCGAAGTATCAAATATAGTAAATAAAAAGGTTGGGATTCTCTTCTGTCTCAACCCCAACATAGTGTACAGCAAGGCACTTCTGGCACTAACCATCCAGAGTTAGCGTAGTCTCCACAAGTCCAAGATCATGGTCTCGAAACAAGACTGCCCTTACATCAGATGCCAGCTGCACTTCAAGGGTCATCAGGCTACTCACACTTATGACTGTCTACAAATTCAAGGGTTCCCACAATCCCCCTGTAACACAGGTTCAATAATTTACTAGAATAACTTGCAGAACTCAGGAGAGTACTATACTTACAATGACAGTTTTGTGGGTTTTTTTTTTT
>NW_012109807.1:464421-465602 GCF_000951045.1 Mandrillus leucophaeus | reverse complement strand
CGGATCACCTGAGGCCAGGAGTTCAAGACCAGTCTGGCCAACATGGTGAAACCCCGTCTCTACTAAAAATACAAAATTAGCTGGGTGTGGTGGTGCATGCCTGTAATCCCAGCTATTCAGGAATCTGAAACAGGAGAATCGCTGGAACCTGGGAGGTGGAGATTGCAGTGAGCTGAGATTGTGCCACTGTACTCCAGCCTGGGCAACAGAGCAAGACCCCATCTCCAAATTAAAAAAAAAAAAAAACAAAAACTAGATGTTGGTGAGGATATGGAGAAAAGGGAATATTTATACACTGTTGGTGGTGTAAATTAGTACAACTTTCATGGAAAACAGTATGGAGATTTCTCAAAGAACTAAAAGTAGAGCTACCATTTGACTTAGCAATCCCACTACTGGGTATATACCCAAAGGGAAAGAAATCATTATATCAAAAAGCTACATGCACTGGTATGTTTATCACAGCACTATTCACAGTAGCAAAGATATGGAATCAACCTAAGTGTCCATCAGTGGTGGATTGGATAAAGAAAATGTGGTATAAATAAATACCATGAAATACTACGTAGCCATAAAAAAGAATGAAATCATGTCTTCTGCAGCAACATGGAAGGAACTAGATGCCATTATCCTGAGTGAAATAACTCAGAAACAGAAGGTCAAATACTGCATGTTCTCAATTATAAGTGGGAGTTAAACAATGGACACACATGGATATATATGTGAGTGTACACACACAGTGAATATAATAATAGACATTAGAGCCTACTAAAGGTGGGATGGAGGGAAGAGGGTGGAAAGATTATCTACTGGGTACAGTGTTCACTATTTGGGTGACAGTTTCACTAAAACCCCAGACTTCACCATGATGAATATATGCATGTAAGAAACCTGCACTTGTACTCCTTAAATACATAAAAAAGTTTTTTAGGCCAGGCACGGTGGCTGACACCTGTAATCTCAGCACTTTGGGAGGCCGAGGCAGGTGGATCATGAGGTCAGAAGATCGAGACCATCCTGGCTAACACGGTGAAACTCCGTCTCTACTAAAAACACAAAAAATTAGCCAGGCATGGTGGTGGGTGCCTGTAGTCCCAGCTACTCAGGAGGCTGAGGTAGGAGAATGGCATGAAGACAGGAGGCAGAGGTTGCAGTGAGCCGAGATCGTGCCACTGCACTCC
>NW_012109807.1:457791-459381 GCF_000951045.1 Mandrillus leucophaeus | reverse complement strand
AGTTATTTTATGTTAATCATATGGGTTTGGGGAAGTTTTGAGCAAAAATAATAAAAATAATCACCATAACTGCAGCCACATACTATATGCCAGGCCTGTCTCTTATACACATCTATCGTGCTACTGCAC
This sequence comes from Mandrillus leucophaeus, assembly GCF_000951045.1. Classification (NCBI taxonomy): domain Eukaryota; kingdom Metazoa; phylum Chordata; class Mammalia; order Primates; family Cercopithecidae; genus Mandrillus; species Mandrillus leucophaeus. The sequence goes on along the minus strand of NW_012109807.1, from coordinate 459,252 downwards.
TCCAGCCTGGGCGACAGAGCGAGACTCCGTCTCAAAAAAAAAAAAAAAGAAATATTCTTTATAATTAACCAGTAAACATTCCTTTTCCCAAACTTTTTTTCTCTCCAATCACGGAAGAATTTGGGATGCAAGCACCAGCTTCTGCTAGACAAGATCTCTCCTATAGGATTCACTGTGGCTGATAAAGTACACTGTCTATTCTTCCTGGAAATAGATTTTATTGAAGTGTTGCTGATCCAGCCCCCACAGAAAAATGTGTCCATAAAAATTCTCCAGAGCTTGGCCAAAACTTTTTAAATAGAGAAGAGAATGTGGTAGTTTTGTATTACTAAGATAACAGTAGCAGTATCCACAATGATACAGACAAAAGAAAGTATTTCTTTAATGGCACCCAAAAATAAAAATAGGGTCAGATGTAGTGACTCCCACCTGTGATCTCAGCACTTTAGGAGGCTGAGGTGGGAGGATTACTTGAGCATAGGAGTTCAGGACCAGACTAGGCAACAGAGCCTGTCCCTACTTCATTAATTAATTAAAATAGAAAAAAAAAAACCCCAAAGATTAAAAATAGAAAAGACATCTGCAACTGAGCATAACATAGAGAAATTATAGAACACCAAAAATAAAATTTTTAAAGTCATCCAGAGAGAAGAAACAAAAAACAAAAACAGCCAGATTAAACACAAAGGAATTACAAGACTGACAGCTGAGTTCTCAACCTACAGTGAAGCAAGGAGACAGTGGAATGAGGTCTTCAAATGACTAAAACTGCTAACTTAGAAAGGACTAGAATGGGGAAAAGGATGCTAATTGAGGCTTTTAAAATAAAGTGGAAATGGGAACCAGAAAAATAAAAACTTTTTAAAGAAACTTGGAGGTGCCATCAATTGGGTTTGTGGGTTAAAGAAGAGGAAACCTTCAATCACAGCTCTGAGGGTTTCATGCTGGTTGTCTTGAGTACTGTGTTGCCATCGTACTCAAAAATTGGAAGTCAGAAAGGAGTGAATTGGAGAAAAAGATGATGAAATGGGAATTTGCTGTCATTATTACTATAGTCATTTCTGATTATAAGTGTGAAACATGACACATACATATTCATTTTAATAATCTCTTTGATTTTGCCATTTGATAAATGAAAATTAAAACCACAATGAGATACAATCTTCTATCAGTCAGAATGGCTATTGTTTAAAAAGTCTAAAAACAACAGATGTTGGGCTGGGTGCAATGGCTCATGCCTGTAATCCTAGCACTTTGGGAGGCCAAGATGTGCGGATCACCTGAGGCCAGGAGTTCAAGACCAGTCTGGCCAACATGGTGAAACCCCGTCTCTACTAAAAATACAAAATTAGCTGGGTGTGGTGGTGCATGCCTGTAATCCCAGCTATTCAGGAATCTGAAACAGGAGAATCGCTGGAACCTGGGAGGTGGAGATTGCAGTGAGCTGAGATTGTGCCACTG
>NW_012109807.1:453379-454681 GCF_000951045.1 Mandrillus leucophaeus | reverse complement strand
GGGTTCCCACAATCCCCCTGTAACACAGGTTCAATAATTTACTAGAATAACTTGCAGAACTCAGGAGAGTACTATACTTACAATGACAGTTTTGTGGGTTTTTTTTTTTCTTTTTTTTTTTTGAGACTGGGTCTCCCTCTGTCACCCAGGCTGGAGGGCAGTGACATGATCATGGCTCACTGCAGCCTTGACCTCCTGGGATCAAGCAATTCTCCCACCTCAGCCTCCCAAGTAGGTAGGACTACAGGCACACACCACCATACCTGGAGAATTTTTGTATTTTCTTTGTTTTTCTTTCTTTCTTTGTTGTTGTTGTTGTTTGTTTGCTTGTAGAAACAGGGTTTCTCCATTTTGTCCAGGCTGGTCTCACACTCCTGGGTTCAAGTAATACTTCCATCTCAGCCTACCAAAGTGCTAGGATTATAGGTAGGAGCCACTGTGTCTGGTCCAATTACAGTTTTAGTATAAAGGATACAATGAGGAGAAACAGCCAAATGAAAGACATAGGGTGAGCTCTAAGGAGCACAGGGTTTCCATGCCTCTGTTCATGGAATCAGGGCACAGCACTCTCCCAGGACATTGATCTGTTCACTGACCAGGAAGCTGGTCCTGAACTTCAGTGTCCAGAGTTTTTATTAGAGTTCATTATGTACATTATTGATTGAATCACTGATCCCATGATAGACTCAATATCTAGCCCCTTTCCCCTCCCTGGAGGTCAGGTGACTGACAGTTCCAACCTTCTAATCATGTGGTTGGTTTTTCTGGTGACCAGCCCCATCCCAAAACTATCTAGGGTCCCACCATAAGTTGTCTCATTAGCATGAGAATGACATCTCTATCATAAATTTCAAGAGTTTTAAAGCTCTGTGCCATGAACATGCAAATGAAAAATGTGGAAATGGAAACTCCCTAAACAGATTAAATAGCAGAATTGATTCAGCAAAAGGAAAACTTTGTAAACTGGAAGAAAAACCTAAAGAAATCACTCAGAATGCACAGCCAAAAGATGAAGAAATGGAAAATAAGAGAGGTTTGAAGATACAGAGAAAAAAGTGAGAACTTCCCTCAAATGTCTAAATAGAGTGACAAAAGGAGAAAAAGGAAGAATGAGAAAAGCAAAATTGGATGACATGATGGTTCAGAATTTCTAGAAATGATGGGAGGCTGGGCGTGGTGGTTCATGCCTGTAATCCCAGCACTTTGGGAGGCTGAGGCGGGTGGATCACGAGGTCAGGAGATCGATATCATCCTGGTTAACATGGTGAAACCCTGTCTCTACTAAAAAAATACAAAAAATTA
>NW_012109807.1:428090-450323 GCF_000951045.1 Mandrillus leucophaeus | reverse complement strand
AAAAAAAAAAAAAAAAAAAAAAAAGTTTTAAAAATTGTAATGTGGAAAAAAAACTGCAATTTTCTATAGGTAGAAATATTTTATATGTTTTTTAAAAAAATAAGGTGACACGTATCTATAGAAGAAAATTAATAAATTGTGAAAATACACGCAAAGAAAAATCTAAGCAGTCATTGCTAAAGAGTTAACACTCCTGTTAAAACTTTGTGGTTGAGGCGTTTGAATGCCTCAATGTTCTGGTACCAGTAGGATACTCAGGCAAACCTTTAGAAGCAGGGGACAAGTGCAGATGCTGATTGATTTTTGATGGTTGGCTGAGCATGTGTTTAATCTTTGGTTGAGACGTTTGCACTTTGAGCAGAAAGAGGGAAAAAAGCATGAAACGACGTTCTCAGCACTTTCCCCTCATGCTCTATGCCTACTGCAGTGAACTGGGATTGACAAGGCAAACGTTAGTCATGAATGCATTAACCTTGTTTCCTTGGGAACCACCGAATGGAGGGGAGAATGCCGGTCACATTTAGCAGCCTGCTATGTGTAAGGCAATTAGTTCCAGGATTTGTCAGATGACAGTTCTATTTTTGAGCACTTTCTTATCAATTAGGAGAAAAATATCTGACGTGCAGAGATTTCTCAGCAGTTTGGGTTGCGACTTAGTTTATAAGCAACAGGAAGGTAAGTTCAAACTGCCTCATACAAAGATCATTATAATTTGTTCCTCTCAGTGGAGGGTCTTGATGGATCCACTCAGGGTAGGGGTGTAAGCGAGGAGTGAAGAGGCCGATGTTTAGCTTGTGCTCCTTAGAATGGAAACAGATCGTGGCAGACATCTGCTTCATCCTCAAAGGCAGCCCACACAGTTCTTCAGTGTTTTTCTCTGGAAATTAATAGTGATGCAGATTATGGAAGTAGTTATTTTATGTTAATCATATGGGTTTGGGGAAGTTTTGAGCAAAAATAATAAAAATAATCACCACAACTGCAGCCACATACTATATGCCAGGCTGTGTGCTAAACATGCACATCCATCGTGTCACCCAAGCAGCCCAGCAAACCCTGGGAGCAGTCAGGAGATGACAGATTGGCCTCCAGTATGAGGATGAAAAAAGAAAACTAAAAAGTTGTGAAGAACTCATAAACTAGAAGTTCTCTGGGTGTGGATAGTGTCCTTTATCCACCAGCTTACAATATATTTATGCCCATTCGAAGTTAAGAAAACTGAGGCTTAGCTGGGCATGATGGCTCACACCTGTAATCCCAGCACTGTAGGAGGATGAGGCGGGAGGATCACTCAAGCCCAGGAGTTCAAGACCAGCTTTGGCCACAAAATGAGGACCCATCTCTACCAAACATACAAACAAACAGCCTGATGTGGTGTTACACACCTGTAGTCCCAGCTACTCAGGAGGCTGAGGAGGGAGGATTGCTTCAGCCCAGGAGGTCGAGGCTGCACTGAGCCATCTTTGCGCCACTGCACTCCAGCCTAAGTGACAGGAAAAACCAAAAAAAAAAAAGAAAGAAAGAAAGAAAGAAAAAAGATGAAAAGAAAAGAAAGAAAAGAAAAAACTGAGGCTTAAAGATCTTAAAGCTGTAGTGTTAGAGTTAGTTAAGAGCAAAGCAGAACTTGAGCCTAGTCACGTCTGTTTGCATGCCACAATCTTATTATGCCTCATTATTCAGAGCATGGACCCAGCCTTGCAGCATGGGCTTCACGTGAGGCTTGGCCTCACCCAGACCTACTGAATTAGATTCTCCGTTGTCACTCGACCCCAGGTGGTCCTGAGGGAAGTTTGAGAGACTTGACTCTATACCCATGCAGCGAAGAACAATTGTATGGGAAATGTGTATCACTGGTCATCACTGGAGTGATATAAACAAAGTGCCAAATGAGTGGGTAGACAGAGGAGGTCTAGGATTTTAGAGAAGGAGGCTGGTGTCAAGAACTGGGATGGTAAGGGAAATCTACCCAAACGGGGTGAACCTAGAGGGAAGAGTTAGGACCCAAGTCCAACAATAGCACTTGAAACATTTTTTGCAAAACATCCTTCCCACCTAACCACCCCTCTGTCTCCGTGCACAGGGGCTACCGGAGTCTCCAAATTGCCCCAGGTAATGTCTTTCCTGAAGTTCAATATTTTGTCCATAATCTGGTGACTGCCTGTATTGGGAGGCACTACCAAGTTGTGAGGACAGCTCAGGTGAAATGAGAGACCGTCTTCTGGCCATGACGGCACTGGAGAATGTCTGCCTTGCAGTCTCAAATCCTGTTTGGAAGTATGTGTGGTGAGACTAGTCATCCACTAAGCCTGCTTGTCTCTCAAAGCAATCTTAAATTAGAAGTCTATCTCCAAGGAGTGTTTTCTGTATTTAAATTCAAAGATGAAATACCCATTTTTGAAAAACACACATATTTAGGCATTGTGTTAGTCAATTCTGGCTGCTATAATAGAAGAGTATAGACCAGGTGGATTATAAATAACAGAAATATATCTCTCACTGTTCTGGAGGCTGAAAGTCCAAGATCAAGGCACAGTAAACTTGGTTCTTGATGAGAGCCCTCTTCCTGGTTCACAGACAGCACCATCTTGCTGTGTCCTCACATGACGGGAAGCATGAACAAGCTCTCTGGGGTCTTGTCTCATAAGGGCACTAATCACATTCATGAGGGCTCCGCTCTCGTGACCTCATCACCTCCCTAAAACCCCACCTTCTAATACCATTGCCTTGGGGTTAGGATTTCAACATATGCATTATGGGGTGGGAGGGGCAGGGTCACAAATGTTCAGATCACAGAAGTCACAGACGATGATTTAAGTCTATCTGAATTTGTTTTAGTGTGTGATTCTTTCTTTACATAGTCCTGCCTGGCATTTGCCTGTTTACAAAAGAGACAGAAAATGCCATTATTTTTACCAAGTAAACATTATCAAAAAGTCAAATCTAAATCCTCACCCTGTTTCCATAGCAGCCGCCCTCCATCTGGCCTCCCCCAGCCTCCTGTGTCCTTAAGAAGGTATCACTATGCCCCTGCCACAGCCTCTCCCACCCCAACCAACCCACCCACACAGTCTCCCAGACAAACAGGCCCTCCATCAGCCGCTCCTGCTAGCCCTGGGTGTGGTCTCCAAAGCGTTTGTGATTCACAGGCGTGATGGAGAGCGTTGGCATGTAAGATGGCATTTCTTGTGCCATCCCTAGTTTATAACTAGTCCAATGTGGCCGGGCGCAGTGGCTCACGCCTTTAATAATCCGATTTTTAAAAAATGACAAAACAATTCTCAAAAGAAGACATACCAATGGCAAACAGGTATACAAAAAGGTGTTCAATATCACTGATCATCAGAGAAATGCAAATCAAAATTACAATGAGATATCATTCCACCCCAGTTAAAATGGCTTTTATCCAAAAGACAAGCAATAACAAATGCTGGCAAGGATGTGAAGAAAAAGGGAACCCTCCTGTACTGTTCATGGGAATGTAAATTACTACAATCACTATAAAGAACAGTTTGGAGATTCCTCAAAAAACTAAAACTAGAGTTACCATACAATGCAGTGATACCACTGCTGGATATATACCCAAAAGAAAGGAAATCAGTATATCAAAGAGACACCCACACTCTCATGTTTGTTGCATCACTGTTCACAATAGCCAAGATTTGGAAGCAACCTTAAGTGTCCATCAACAGATGAATGGATAAAGAAAATATGGTGCATATACACAATGGAGTACTACTCAGCCATAAGAAAGAATGAGACTGAATCATTTGCAAAAGTATGGATGGAACTGAAGGTCATTATGTTAAGTGAAATAAGCCAGGCACAGAAAGACAAACATCACATGTGCTCACTTATCTGTGGGAGCTAAAAATCAAAGCAATCGAACTCACGGAATTAGAGAGTAGGAGTATGGTTACCAGAGGCTGGGAAGGGTGGTGGGGAGATGGGGATGGTTAATGGGTACAAAAAGTGTAAAAATAAAAAGAATGAATAAGTCATAGTATTTGATAGCACAACACGGTGACTGATATGATTGGCTGTGTCCCCATCCACTCTCATCTTGAATTTCCGGGTGTTGTGGGAGAGACCCAATGGGTGGTAATTGCATCATGGGGGCAGGTCTTTCTCATGCTGTTCTCATGATAGTGAATAAGTCTCATGAGATTTGATGGTCTTAAAAAGGGGAGTTTCCGTGCACAAGCTCTCTTCTCTTGTCTGCCACCATGTGAGATGTGCCTTTCACCTTCCACCATGATTGTGAGGCGTCTCCAGCCACGTGTAACTGTAAATCTAATAAACTTCTTTCTTATGTAAATTGCCCAGTCTCAGGATGTCTTTACCAGCAGTGTGAAAATGGACTAATACAGTGACTATAGTCAATAATAATTTAATTATACATTCTAAAATAAAAGAGTATAATTAGATTGTTTGTAACACTAACAAAAGATAGATGCTTGAGGTGACAGATACCTCAAATCTCATGCTGAATTGTAATCAAAACATCCCATGTAACCCATAAATATATATGCCTACTATATACCCACAAAAATAAAAAATGTTTAAAAAGATAGGCCTTAACTGATTATTAAGTAGAGTAAAAAAATGATGGAGTGAACTTTGTAGATATCAGGGGAAACAGTGTTCCAGGAAAGAGTGAAAGCTGGTGCAAAGGCCCTGAGACAATAATGTAACTGAGAGTTTTGAGAAGCATTGAGGGAGCAGTGTGGCTGCAGAGAGTGAGCAGGCTAGAGAATGCTAGCGGGTAAGAGTACATAGTGGCGAAAGTTTGGATAGTGCTGGATTATTATTAACAGACCTTAAAGGCTTTGGTAAAGATATTGGGATTTGTTCTGAGTGAGATGGAAAGAGGGTTTTGAGCAAAGGAATAAGGGATCTCCCTTACATTTTGAAATGACCACTCTTGCTCCCATGTAGATGTGCAGGACTAGAGACAGGAGGCCTCTGCAATAGTCCAGGCAGGTATGATGGTGGCTTGAACGAGAGTACAGGGGTAAGAGTCGGGTGCTTCTGGATATATTTTGAAGGTGAAGTGAACAGAATTTGCTAACGGGTTAGATGTGGGGTATAAAAGAAAGAGGAGTCAAAGATTAATGCAAGGATTTGATTTAAGCCATATGAAAACTAAAGTTGCCATCTGCCCAGAGAAAGGACTGGATGCAGAGCTGGATTTGGATGGGGCAAGGAGAGAATTCGAGGCACCAGCAAGACATCCTGGTGGAGGTGTTGAGAAGATATTTGTTAAATATAAGTATCTGCAGCCACCACAATGGCTCGTACCTGTAATCCCAGCGCGTTGGGAGGCCAAGGTGGGAGGATCGCTTGGGGCCAGTAATTTGAGACTAGTTTGGGCAACAAAGTGAGACTCCATCTCTACAAATAAAAGATTTAAAAAATTAACCAGGCATGGTGGCACATGCCTGTAGTCCCAGCTACTCAGGAGGCTGAGGTGGGAGGATTGCTTGAGCTCAGGAGTTGGAGCCTGCAGGGAGCTGTGATCACACCACTGCACTCCAGTCTCGGTGACAGAGTGAGATTCCCATCTCTTAAAAATAAAAGTATCTGAGTTCAGACAGGAAGTCTCAACTGGGAGATACAAATTTTGAAGTGTTCAGCACACAGATGTCCTTAAGTGTCTGGAGATGATCGTCTCCAGAAAATTACCAGTTAGTAAGCCTTGGGACTTCAGGAGATCACCTACAGAGTGAGACGTCTGAGGACTGAGGCTTGTGATTTCAGTATTTAGAGGCTGTGAAAATGAGGAGGATCCAATACAGACACTGAGAAGGAGCAGCTCAAGAAATGGAAGGAAAACCCAGAGGCATTGGGGGACCAGAGGCCATGTGAAGAAAGTGTTTTAGGAAGAAGGAATTGTGTTCAATGCTGTGGCCAGGTCAGCTAGGATGAGGGCTGAGAAGTGACCACTGGGTTTGGCAATGTGGAAGGTGGGCCAGGACTGGGTCTTTCCCAGGAGTAGGTAATAGTCTGGACAGAATTTAAAAATAATTAACTAAAATTTTTTTAAAAAATTAACTGACTAAAAATGAGCCCTCTTTTTATCCTCACCATGCAGTGGCAATTCTGGACAATGTAAGTGAAAACAATCTTTAATTGGTCTAAGTTCTAAACATTGTTGCAGTTGTTATTGGGTTTAAATAACACATGTGAAAGCTTTAAACTAGCACATCTGTGTTACTTTCCCTTAATAAAATGGTATCCTCGAGAGAATGACCAGCATATAGTCAGCCCTCCAGATGCATACTCAACTACATTTTTTGCTTCTAGAGTCATTTGCAACAGTCCAAAATGGTTTGAGCCCAGTTCACCATCTCCAGCCCCCGTGAGACCACATTCCTACATTTAAATAGATTTGCCACGGACAATGACAGCAGAGAGATGGTCCAAACAAACACAGACCAGCCTGCACAACATAGTAAGACTCCATCGCTACAAAAAAAATTTAAAAATTAGCCAGACATGGTGATGCCTGCCTGTAGTCCGGGCTACTAGGGAGGCTGAGGTGGGAGGATTGCTTGAGTACAGGAGTTCAAGCCTGCACTGAGCCAAAATGACACCACTGCATTCCAGCCTGGGTGAGTTAATCTATCTTTACACTGCTATAAAGAACTGCCTGAGACTGGTTATTTATGAAGAAAAGAGGTTTAATTGACTCATAGTTCTGCAGGCTGTACAGAAGCATGGCTGGGAGACCTGGGGAAACTTACAATCATGGAGGAAGGCAAAGGGGAAGCCCACATGTCTTACCGTGGTGAAGCAGGAGAGAGAGAGAGAAAGCATCAGTGAAGGGGGAAGTGCCCACACTATTAAACCATCAGATCTCATGAGAACTCACTCAATATCAGGAGAACAGCAAAGAGGAAATCCACCCCCAAGATCCAATCACCCCAGCCAAGCCCCTCCCCTGACATGTGGGGATTACAATTCAGCATGAGATTTGAGTAGGGACACAGAGTCAAACTATATCAGTAACAGAGTGAAATCCTGTCTCTAAACAAACAACAAACAAACAAACAGAACTTGAGTTACTTTAATTCTGTCATTTTGTATAACCAACTGATATTTTTATTTGTGTTTCAAATTTAGGACAGTAAAATAGAGTGCAAACTGCAAGGTGCAATGTTTTGGTTGCATAAGGGCAAATTTTCATTGTGAAATATACTGAATTTGAATAGCTTCGAAATGGAAATTTATTCTTCTTTAGTTGTGTTTAAACTAGAAAATGAATCAAGAAAACTAAGATTATTGATGACTGCAATTGTGCTGTGTAGAGGAGAGGCTGTTGAAAATGACCTGGATGGGTGTGAAATATGCTAGGGATGTCTTCTTTGGAGGTCATGGTGTAATGTCAAACAGAGCAGTTTTGTGGAAGTGGTGGGAAGAGAACAAGATAGGGGTTGAGAGAGAATGGAAAAAGAGGATGAGGAAACAAGGAGCAGAGACAACTCTTTCAAGAAGCTTTGCTGTACAGCGGGTAACAGGTACTGTGAAGTCCAGGGAGGGCTTTCAAAAATGTGAGATGCTATTCTGAGCAACACGGCAAGACCTTGTCTCTACAAAAAAAATAGCCGGGCATGATGGCATTCACCTTTAGTTCCAGCTACTCGAGAGGCTGAGGTGGGAGCATTGCTTGAGCCTAGCAGTTCAAGACCAGCCTGGGCAACACAGCAAAACACTGTTTCTACAAAAATGAAAAATAATAGCCGGGCATGGTGGAACACACCTGAAGTCCTAGCTACTTGGGAGGCTGAGGCAGGAGGATCACTTCAGCCCAGGAAGTCGAGGATGCAGTGAGCTATGATCATGCCACTGCGCTCCAACTTGGGTGACAGAGCAAGATCCTGACTCTGTTTAAAAAAAAAAAAAGGTGAGATGCTATTGTATATGTGTGCTTTAATGGAAGTGAGCCAATAGAGAGGGGAAATGAACAATACAAGAGACAGAAAGGAGATGCACTGGAAGAGTGTCCTTGTTGGGAGGGGTTGGCATCCTAAGAACAGTTCAGCTGTGGCTGGAAGATGGCAGATGCAATTATTGTGCTGGGTTTGGGCACAGCCTGGGGAGATTCTATTCTTGCTGCTTCTGCTGGTTCTGTTAGGCTGGAAGCAAGTCACACAACACAGGGGTAAGTGGGAGATGACAAGGATTGAAGAGTGAGAAAAAGGTATGGAAGGGCCCTTCTAGGAGAGAGGAAGGCCAAGTTGATCAGAAAAGTGTAGACAGCTGTGATCGTCAGCGGTTCTGTGCATGGATTTGCAGGGAGAGCTGCCAGCACTTCAAACACCTGGGATGTGTTCTGCTGGTACGAACCATGGCACCTGGGGTGAGTTCCTGAACCGCTATGAGCCTCAATTTCCTCATCTGTTTCATAGTGATGAGAACCCTGACTCATGACTCTTTCTCTAAGAATTCAATGAAATCAGTAAACACTGTAACACAGGATCTCACTCACATGAATGCTGCTTTCCATTTCCTTCTCTTTGGTGCACGGGTCTCGAAGACATTGGCATCACTACAAATTAACCCCCTATTTGTTGCTTCTGGAAACTGGGTCCCTCAGTCCACACTACCCTCCCCAAACCCTCTGCATTGACTTAGAAATATATCCCCATAATAGTCCACAGCACCCATCACCCATCCCTGGTTCCAAAATAACTAGCCATGTAGCTTGCCTCCCTGATCAGGAAGCTCTCCTCATTGGGAGAAAAAGATGCCTTAGTTCCATGTGAAGGTCAGAAAATACCACCCCGCCCTAGCCTCTCTGATTGCCCAAAATATGACACTGGGCTTGGAGTGAGGTCTAATCCCAGCTCAGCCTTTACTAGTTGTATAATTTAGTCAACCTCGTATGCTCCAGTCCGCTGACCAGTGTGTGACCCTGGGTATGTTATTTGCCCTTTAAGCTTTAGTTACTTCCTCTGCAAAATGGGTTAACTAATAGTCATTACCCATGAAGGAAGCTTTGTAGTCATTGTAATGATTACATACAATGTAGGTAAGAAGCCTGATTCTTAGAAATACCATTTGACCCAGCCATCCCATTACTGCGTATATACCCAAAGGATTATAAATCATGCTGCTATAAAGACACATGCACACGTATGTTTATTGTGGCACTATTCACAATAACGAGCCAACCCAAATGTCCATCAATGACAGACCGGATTAAGAAAATGTGGCACATATACACTATGGAGTACTATGTAGCCATAAAAAAGGATGAGTTCATGTCCTTTGTAGGGACATGGATGCAGCTGGAGACCATCATTCTCAGCAAACTATCACAAGAACAGAAAACCAAACACCACATGTTGTCACTCATAGGTGGGAATTGAACAATGAGAACACTTGGACACAGGAAGGGGAACATCACACACCAGGGCCTGTCGTGGGGTGGGGAGAGGGGGGAGGGATAGCATTAGGAGATATACCTAATGTAAATGACGAGTTAATGGGTGCAGCACACCAACATGGCGCATGTATACATACGTAACAAACCTGCACGTTGTGCACACGTACCCTAGAACATAAAGTATAAAAAAAAAAAAAAAGAAAGAAGCCTGTTTCTGTGCCTGACACATAGTAATCCTAAATGGTAGTCATTTCTTTCTTCAAAAATGTTGAATTAATGCATTTTTAATTGTGGTTAAAAAGAAAACACACAATCCAAAATTTGCCGTCTTAACCATTTTAAATTGTACAGTTCAGTAGCATTAAGTACATTTACATTGTTGTACAGCCAATCTCTGGAACTCTTTTTGTTTTGTAAAACTGTAATTCTACACCAATTAAACAATAATTCTCTATTTTCTAATTCCCCCAGCCTCTGGTAACCATCCTTGTACTTTTTCAGTAAATTTGACTAATATAGGGACCTCATATAAGTGAAATCGTATTATATTTTTCTTTTTGTGACTGGATTATTTCACTCAGCATAATATCTCAAAGTTCATCGATGTTGTAACATATGGTAGAATTTTATTCCTTTTTAAGGCTGAATAATATTCTATTGTATAGATAGACCACATTTTCTTTATCCATTTATCCATCAATGGACACAGTTTGTTTCTACCTCTTGGCTATTATGGATAATGCTGCTGTGAGCATGGGTGTACAAATATCTGTTCAAGATCTTGCTTTCGATTCTTTGGGTATATACTCAGAAGTAGAATTGTTGGATCATATGGTAATCCTATTGTGAATGTTTTGAGGGACCGCCATACTGTTTTCCATAATGTTTTCCACACCCCCACCAACAGTGCACAAGGGTTCCAGTTCCTCACACCCTCAACGACTCTTGTTATCATCTAGTTGTTGTTGTTTGTACTGGTCATCCAAATGGGTGTGAGGTGATACCTTATTGTGGTTTTTTGTTTTTGTTTTTGTTTTTAGACGAAGTCTTGCTCTGTTGCTCAGACTGGAGGGTAGTGGCTCCATCTCAGCTCACTGCAACCTCTGCCTCCTGGGTTCAAGTGATTCTCCTGCCTCAGCCTCCAGGTAGTTGGGACTGCAAGCACATGCCACCAAGCCCAGTTAGTTTTTGTACTTTTAGTAGAGATGGGGTCCTCTGTGTTGGCCAGGCTGGCCTCGAACTCCTGACCTCAAGTGATCTTCCTGTCTTGTCCTCCCAAAGTGCTAGGGTTACAGGTGTGAGCCACTGTGCCTGGCTGGTTTCATTTCTTATAGTGAAGAGTGTAAGGAATGCATTCAATTTTATATTTTTTAAAATTTTTATTTATTTATTTTTATTTTATTTTATTTATTTATTTTTCGAGACAGAGTCTTTCTCTGTCACCCAGGCTGGAGTGCAGTGGCACAATCTTGGCTCACTACAACCTCCACCTCCCAGGTTCAAGTGATCCTCCTGCCTCAGCCCCCTTAGTAGCTGGGACCACAGGTGTGAGCCACCATGCCCAGCTAATTTTTGTATTTTTTTTGTAGCAATGGGGTTTCGCTGCGTGGCCCAGACCAGTCTTGAACTCCTGGACTCGAGCAATCTGCCTTCCTAGGCATTCCAAAGTGCTAGAATTACAGGCGTGAGCCACCGCGCCTAGCTTTATTGTGGTTTTGGTTTGTATTTCCTGGATTGCTAGTGGTGTTGAACATAGTTTTATCTGCTTATTGGCTATTTACATATCTTCTTTGTAGAGATGTCTCTTCAAATCTTTGCTCATTTTAAAATCAGGTAATTTGATGTTTTGTTGTTGTGGCGTGGTGATTTATTTATATAATCTGGATATTAACCCTTTATTTGTTAAAAGATTTGCAAATATTTTCTCCCATTTCATAGGTTGCCTTTCCACGCTATTGATTGTTTTCTTTGCCTGACAGAAGTATTTAAGTTTGATGTAGTCCCATTTATCTACTTTTTTTTGTTGTTGCCTGTGCTTTTGGTGTCATACCCAAGACACCATTGCCAAATTCAATGTCATGGAAGCTTCCCTTATGCTGTTTTTTAGGAGTTTCATAGTTTCAGGTCTGAAGGATTAAGTCTTTAGGTAGTAGTTAGTATTAATATCATTATCATTATTATGACTCCTTCTGCTGCCCAGAAATGCCTCCTGCCATTGATGCAGAAAATTAAGAGCTTACTATAGTACATTTTAATGTAATAAATAGTGACTGTGTTCACTCGCATAAATCTCTCTAATATCCTCAGTAGAAGGAATATAAAAGAAATAGAAAGACGTGATCCCTTCTCTCAACTAAAGCCTAATCCACGAGATAAAATATTAGTCTTGTGTGTTCTCAATGCCACCTCTTTGCTCCCTTGAAGCCTCTGCTCTTGATGGGGTGCAATCGTTCATTCCATTTGCAGTCGTCAAGAATACTTTGCTTGTTTCCAACTGGGCTTCCTCCATCACCGTGTTGTGCAAAATACAAGAGAGAGGTGCCACCGCATTGCTAGCCATTAAGGGGACATTTCCCTCAGGCATTCAAGCAAAATGAAAGGGCTCTGGAAAAGACACACACGTTGCAAATGTTGCTAATGCTGTGGTCAACCCTTGCCTTTAGGAACAGTTACTAACAACAGAGAAGGGTCATCAGCCCCCGCTCAGTGTGTGCAGTCCACAACTTAGCCATTGGCAAGGAAAAACTCTTTCAGTTCTTTCAGCTCAGAGCCCCCACTGCCACCAAGTCAGCTCCAGGCGCTCGTCCGCTTTGTTGATTTCTGGAGTCTGCCTGACCAGAGAGACCACAGCTCATGGAGGCCCTAGTTTGTGTGGTTGGAAACCCCAGCCTGTTCTCCCTCCCATCTGAATTGCAGTTTTCCCTCTTTCCCACCCCCTTGACTGACTGGGGCTTTTCTGTGTGAGAGGATGGAGATGTTACTTATGTCCCAGACTAGAAACCATGCAGAACTAAGTGAACCTGAATCAAGGGAGTAGGCAGCCTTCTAGTCTGGACCAACTCAATAAGCAAAGACTCAGGAAGCAGCACCTGGGGAGAGTGCCTGAGCGAGACAGAGCCCCCGCGAGCCCACCTGTGGGGCTTCACCGGCGCCTATGTCCGCTGCTGTGCGTATCCTCCCTAAGGGGAAGACCTGGGGAGGGTTGCAGCTGCTCGGAAGCTCTGAGGACACTTCCTCCGGGAATGATTCTAAGGGCCGGGCATGCCTAAGAACTGGGTGGCCTCTCAGGATGCTGTGTGGCCCCTGTACAGAGCTTGAATTTTAGCTGCCTAGTAACTCACTGGCCTCCCTCAGAAAACCTCCTTGAAGGAGGGGTTATCTCTTTCCTATTGGCCTAGCACAGTGTGTGCCACCAAAAAAGGGGGCCTTACGATAAGCAGTCCGTTTATCTCTATCCTTTTACTTTCCTCCTTTTCAAATCCTGAGTTACAGGTGTATTGTCACTTCCCTGCTAGACCTTTAAGCTCTAGGAAGGCAGGGCCTGCTTTGCTCACTGCTGCCACGCAGTGCCTAGAGAGAGCCTTAGAATCATGATTTTGTTACACGAAAGAAGGAATGAACGGATAGATGTGTGACCCTGAACCTTTTAGAACCAGCTTGCTATTTCCTAGCTTGGTGGGGACGCAAGACCCATTTATGATTCCTACGACCCTGATGTTAGCCTGACTCCACTCCCCCTGATCAGTAAATACCCTCTTCCCCAGCCCCCTTCTCACCCTGACCACCTGGCTTCCTACCTGCACTGGGAGTGTGGTGTTCAGCCCTGTATTAGTCAAGGTTCTCCAGGGAAACAGAACCAATGGAATGTGAGCATATAAAGAGACACATTCATTTTAAGGAATTGGCGTGTGAAATTGTACAGGCTGTAAGTCTGAAATCTGTAGGGCAGGCCAGCAGCCTGGAGCTCCCAGGAAGGGTGGATGTTGCGGCTAAGTGGAAGGCGATCTGAAAGAGCAGAATTCTCCCTTTCTCAGGGGACCTCAGTCTTTTTCCCTCCCACTGACTGGAGGAGATCCCCTCACATTACGGAGGGACATCTGTTTTACTCAAAGTTTACTGCATTAAATGTTCATCTCATCCAAAATATACCTTCACAGCAACATCCTGATTGATGTTGGACCCAGTAGGTATTATGGCCTAGCCAAGTTGACACATAAACTTACCAACACCTCCACCTTGGTGAGCCTCCAACTCAATAAGCAAAGACTCAGGAAGCAGCACCTGGGGAGAGTGCCTGAGCGAGACGGCACTGTAAAGTGCACCTCACTTTTCACTGCCCTTCACCCCAACGTGGGAAGAGCCAAGTGGGCCGCTCATTTTCCTCATTTTTACCAATTTCTTATAGAAACTTCATGAAAATCTGACTCTAGAATTTCTCTGGGGAACACAAACCACCTTTCCTTCAAAGCCCAGTGACTGTTTGGTGCATGTTTTATATTAAATGTTCGCAGGAACACAAAGACGCCCTCGCATGGCTTATATTAGCTTCTCAAAGGTATCAGTGGAAGTTATTTTGAACAAAGACATTGGGTATTCCATTTCCCTGGGCCCAGCTGGCCTCGCCTACCCTCTCATTTCCTGCCTGTCTTCCAGCAGGTCAGCAAATAGAGAACACGCCATCCTGGGATGCTCCCGAGGCATGTTCACATCAGATAAGCCGAAGGGCTGCAAGGTCCAAAGGGATAATACGCAGGCGTATTCATTCCTTTAACTCTTTCCTCAAACTGACACGGTCACTGCGGAAAGCTTTCCATTGCTGGTGGTGGGTTTGCCGGACACAGAAGCTCGTAACATATGTAAAGGAAAGATCAAATGAAACAAATGCAAAAAGTGCCTTGTGGCTTAATGGTTTGCAAAAGTCCCTCTTTACTTCCTTAATCATGGGCCATGGTACTTTTCATTCTTACAACTGGTCTGTGACCCACTCTTCACTCCAGGGTGTGTGACAGTTGCCTGAGCCTGTTTCCCAGCCTCACCCAGGGTCCCCCTCTCTGTTTTAAGAGGTCATGTTTTCTCCCTCATGACCATTTTGAGTGTTGTCCCAGCTACCCTCATAACTGTAGGCGCTCTGGATGGAAAGCCCACATGGAGAGTTAGCCTCCAAATTTTGTTTTCATCTTTTCAACAAGCTTGGGCATAGATATTTCCTCCCCTCTTACAGGTAAGTCAACTGATTCTGAAAATGTAGGTGCCTTGGCCACAGCTACCCAAGCAGGCAGGGACAGGGCAAGATCAGGACTCAGGTTGGCTGATCCCAAAGCCCTGTGGTCTCCGGCACACCGAGGCAGAAGTGGAGAGTGTCCTTCTAGTTCTTCTTTCTCTCTCCTTCTCTGTGAGACGCCTGGTCTCAGGAGCTGGAAGTCTCCAGCTTCTCCCCTTCTGCCCAACATCACTTTATTTCAGAACAGATTAATAAAGTCATCCATAATGAGGTGTGAATAACTGAGGTGGATAATGTATTCCTTCTCCTCAGGGCAGTAGGGGAGCTTGGCAAAGTCTTTATCTCTGGCTGAGACCCAAGGAATGACACCTCTCATTGCCCCCAAAACATTACAGTTCTGCGTGAACCACGGGGTTTATATCTAGTAATGAAATTTTGGGTAAAGTCATGTGGCTAGGGGAGGTTTTGTTTAATTTCTATTTGTGGGATCACAAAAGAACCTTCCTTCATCCTCCAGGAGGCATCGCCCTGTAGCATGTTTTGCTCATGAACTCGCCTGAGAGCCATTCTCTGGGGGAGAAGGCAGCCTGCTGCAGAAGTCAAGGATGTATTCTCTTTGAATCTGAGTCAAGAATGGAGTCTCATTTGTTTCTATGTGTCCACAGGGTCTGGCACATCAGAGAGGCTCAAAAAATGCTCAGTGAACAACTCTTGAGTTAATGAATGGGCTTATTTGTTTGTTCATCCAACACAAGGTTGTTGAGTACCTCTAGTATGTTGGCCACTCTGCAGTGTGCTGGATATACAGGTGAAAAGATAGACATGATTCCTGCCCTGAAAAGATAGTTACAAATTAGCGGATGCACAACAGTGTAAGTGTGACATAGGGCAGGTGATCTACCCCTGCCTGGGGCTCAAGGAAGGCTGTGGCAGGGCTCAGTAGATGCAGGGCAAGCAAGGAACTGCAAGAAAAGGGAACATTATGCACAAAGGGCTGGAGGTAGTGGGAGCTGTGTGTTTGAGATACTGCAGATGTCTAGATACTGCAGTTTCTACATTGTGACCAGAAAAGGTTGCAAAACTGGAGAAGTAAGAGAGGAACTTAGAGAGTTGGGCCAGATCCCAAAAGGTTTTGTCTACTAGTGCTTTATCAAACTTGTCTTGACTGCAATCCATGGTAAAAAATTAATAATAATAATACATCTTACAATCACACTCAGGGCACACACCCAGGCATGAATCAACAGTCACAAACAATACTGGCCCTCATCATGCACAAACCACTCTACAGTATTTCTATTCTAGTCTACTTTCTAAGTGCTGGTTATTGACTTTACAACCTTCTAATGACTCTGCACACACCTTTGTAAGTCATGGGAGGGAGTCTGGGCTTTATCCCAAGGTGAGAGGGAGCCATTGACAGGTTTTAAACTGGGGAGTGATGTGGTCTAGCTTCCTTGGTAGGATGACTTCCAGCCGCTGCAAGGGTGGATTGTGGTGGGTGTGAGGAGGGCCACCCTGGGGCCTGCTGGTTGCTGTGATCCAGTTGAGAGAGGAGCACACCCCAAACACAAGCATTGATGGAAAAAAAGTGGATCCATTTTTGAGATTCTTAAGACAGAGAATAGATGGTTGGCTGGAAGCAGGAGGTGAGAGGAGGGAGAAGTCAAGGGTAACTCCACGATTCTGCTTTGGAAACTGCAAAGACAATGGTGCTGTCCGTTGAGATACAGAGCATGGGGAGAGCCCCCCCTCCCCGTGAGGGTGAAGGTGCTGAGTTCCATGTTGGGCAGATTGGATATGAAATATCCAAGAGCCAACGTCCCATGGACTTTGGTACTCAAGAAAGGGAGCTGGGTGGGTGTGTGGAATTGCGCTGAGCAGCATTCCAGAACTTAGAATAGAGGAGGTATCCTAGAGAGGATATGTGAGAAAAACAAGGACAGACTTGGAACACTCACAGTCCTTCTCCAGAGTGATCTTTGAATCCGAGTGAGAATCAAGTCACCATCTCCAATACACTCCAGCCCTCAAATAATGTTACTCAGAGGAGGTTAACACAGAACAGGCTTGTGTTTGACCTGATTGTTAAACAGTGTCTCAAGAAACCTGACCTGAGCCTTCATTATGGCAAATAAACCGCTTCTTCTGGCTGAATATGGGGGAAGCCACATGGAAATTGCTAACCTGGGGGCTGGTTCACTCCTGTGGCTTGGCCATGTACTTCCAATGTTTTCCATCTTGGCTGTTTTTGAACTAAATGTGTTCCTCATGCTGGAGAAAACATGTGTTTGATGTTATTAGAAACCTGAACAAATAAAATATGCTGGAAATTACTAGAAATTGGAGCAGCTGGTATTGAAATATTCTAGCCCTAGGTTTAAATGAGTAAGTTGGCTTCCTTGATAAGCAGTAGTATTAAATTCCAGCCCCCCAATTTGGCAAAGGACTTGGCTGCTATCCAGGATGTGGCCTGAAATAGCGGGTTCTGTCTGTCTCCCTCTCTCTCCCTTCGTCTCACTGTCTCTGTTTTCCATTCCTGCCCATCACATCCAAGCATCTTGAGTTAAAACAGAAATGGCATAAAGTGGAAACATACAGATAAAACGCTACTCATTTTTTAAATTGACCTTTTTCTTATTAGCAAAATAAGATATGTTAACTGCAGAAATCTTAGAACATATAAGTTAGCAATGGAAGAAAAGTAAAAATAATTCATCCATCTAGTAAATGATTACTTAGTGGCCACTATGCTCCAGAGACTGTTATAGGTACTGAAGATACAACAGTGAACAGAACCAACAGGAATCCCTATCTATCATGCATGTTAGTAATAAGCGCTCAGAAGGGGAGGACAGGGGCATGAACTAGCAGTGGGTTGGTTGTTAACATGGTCACTATGATGAATGGGGAAGGACACACTGAAAGGTGATTTCTGAAATAAGACTCGCAGGCAGTGGGGGAAGGAGACATGTGGACAGCTAGAGGAAGAATATTCTGGGCAGAGGGAAGGGCACATGCAATGGTCCTGAGGAGGGAACATGCCCCATATGCTGGAGGCACAGCGAGGAAATCAGTGTGGAGGAGCAGAGTCAGGGGTGGGGGAAGGAGACGATATGGGGGTCAGAGAGGGAAGGTGGAGCTGAGGGAAAGAGCATAGAAAGCTTTCTAGATTTGTAAGTAATAACTTTGGCTTTCCCTCCCATTTCTAAATGAGTTTGGAGCCAATGGAGAAACTGATGCACAAGAGTGACTTGATCTGATTTGCATCTGACCAAGAGCACCCTGACTGCTCTGTTGATGAGGGACTTCAGGAGCGGGAGGTGAGAGGCAAGGAGATCAACGGGGTCAGCCCAACACCCCATTGCACAAGCACATGCGCACTTACTTCCAATCTTGTTTTTAACACATACACATGTATAAATGGGTTAAACTCTACAAACTCTTCTTGAACTTTCATTTTGTACTTGTTTATTCATGAACATCTTTCCATGCCATTGAATATCTGCCTACAGTGTCATTTCTGGTGCCTAAGACAATTTTGCTTTAGACATTATATGACCAGGCAGAAGGATTAAAAATCTAGCCTGGACCTAGTGCTCACCATATTCTAGGCACTGCAGGGCTCCTCCCCATAACACTGAGAGAGGGAACCTCAAGATGCACATTTTCAGATGAGGGATCAAGGGTAAGGAACTGGCCCAGATTCATAAAGACTGACAAAGAGCAGAGTCAACATTTATCCCAAGCGCTACATCACCTCTCCTCCTAACCAACTTGCTGTCATTGAATTTTGAATGAGTTTGCAACTTCTCTCTTTTATAGGCATAAAGCATCCCTGTAACTAAATCTTTGTAAATGTCAATAATTGTTTTCCTAGAACCAATTCCTGGAATGGAATTTCTAAGTCAATTCATTTAAGGTGACAAAGAAATGATATTTGTTTTGTAAATTAAACAATTATGAACAAATTGTTTCAGATGCTTAGAGGAACCACATATTTATTGAACACGATAAATGACAATTGATTTACAAGCAGTAATTACCATTGGTCTGATGGGGTTTCTTTGATACGTAACTTTCTCTTTACATAGTTTCTCCTGAACAAGAACTTGACCGAAGCATAAGCAGGCATTTCTCTAGCTTCAGCCTTTGGCTCCACATGCCCCAAGGCAGGTTGGTGGCAGTACCCCACAGCAGACACCCACACCAGATCCCACCCCTCAGAGATTCAGGCAGACGCCTCCTGAATAGCTATGCTGCACCATGACAGTACGACAGGGTAGAGAGGCATTGCCACATTCTAGATGTCCCCTCCCCCACCCCCCAGCATAGGAATGAGAGGATGGAACAGTGTTAGAGTTAGACCTTCAAAGTCTCCCACATAGCCACCCAGCCATCCTGGGCAGACAAGCTATGCAATCTCTAAGTAGAAATAACCCCTACCTCTGGGTTTGTGGTAAAAGTTAAATTCGACAGTCTATTATGCTAATATTTGGCCTACATGAGGCTCTCAGCAAACCGTGGCTAATACCGTCATCAGCTTCATTCAGATTTACCATCGTGTGTCCCCCCTCCTCTTCTCATGCTTCCCTGCCCCCTCCCAGCCCTCTGCTACCAAAATATAAATATGTGCTAAGAGAAAAGAATGTGCTTATATAAGAGATCTAGAGTAGTCAAATTCATGGAAACAAAGTAGACTGGTGTTTACTAGGGGCTGGAGGAGGGCGGAATAGGGAATTCGAGTTTAATGGGTACAACTTTTGTTTCGCAAGATGAAAAAGCTCTGGAGATTGTTTGCGCACCAGTGTGGATGTACTTGCTACTGGACTGTACACTTACAGATGGGTAATGCACTAAATTTTACATTATATGCATTTTACCACAGTTTTTTTTAAGTTAAAAAAAGCCTTTGTTCAGGAAATAATGTGCTTATACCACAATACTCTCATTAATCTTGGTGGTCAAGGACAGGGTACACTTTGTACTTTCTGGTTATCATTTCCAAAGCTCCTGTACAGCGAGCTGGCCCCTGCCCTTGTCTCAGACTCTCCGCCACATCCCTGCCCCATGCAGCCCATGGAAACCACAGCCGGGTGGCAGGGTGAACACATTCCCGGCAGGGTGAGATCTCTTTTAACGAAGTATTGTTGTGTGTGTTTGTTTGTTTTTAGTTTAATGTAAATGTAACTCCAAGTCTTCGATATCCCTATGAAACAGGTATTATGACTTCAGAAAACACAAAACCTTGTCTTGGCCCCCTGCCCCGAGCCAGCCTGCTGCCTTTCTCCCCCCACACCCTCCACCTTTCAAAAATACTTTACTTTTCTGTGTCTCCTCTTCCACCTCGGCTTGCATCTCTCTGTTTTAAAATGCAGGTTTTATTATCATTCAGGTATGGTGAGGCCGACAGATCAGGGAATGACTGCCATTGAAGAGTTTATTACTCACCGTTCCCAAAACAAGGGGGCATGCCACACCACACAGGGCCACACGGGGGAGCACCAGGGCCAATCCGGGGAAGCGGGAAAACATGGCAGGAGCCTTCCCTGTGGTTTCCTTGAGAAAGGCGAGGCATGCCGAGGATAGGCTAGTTTGAATTTCTGTGATCTCGGGGGCATACGCCCTAGATTGTCTGGTATCTGCCCTGGAATGATTAGGGCGGAGGATAGTGGCCAGGAGCGTGAGAGCCTCTATAGCGGAGGTGCTTGGAGTATGGGCGCTGGACTGTTTGGTGTGCAGATGACAGGCACACCCGGCCGGGCGCGGTGGCTCACGCCTGTAATCCCAGCACTTTGGGAGGAAGAGGCGGGAGGATCATCTGAGGTCAGGCGTTGGAGACCAGCCTGGTCAACATAGTGAAACCCTCGTCTCTACTCAAAATACAAAAAAAAATAAATAAATAACTGGGCGTGGTGGTGCACGCCAGTGATCCCAGCTACTCGGAAGGCTGAGGCGGAAGAATCCTTGACCCCGGGAGACCGAGGTTTCAGTGATCCACGATTGTGCCATTGTATTCCAGCCTGGGCAACAACAGCCAAACTCTGTCTCCAAAAAAAAAAAAAAAAAAAAAAGAAAGGAAAAAAAGGCACACCCATGGGTGCATCCTGTGTTCGCTATCGCTAAGAATTGGCTAGCCCTGGGAAGGGCACTCCTTCTAGGACCAGCAAAGCCTCAAATGTCAGAACATCAAGCTAAGATGCTCCCTTTACCCCTCCCCACTGCCCTGAATCTCCTCTCTTCCTAACTGCTAAGTCCGCTGTTTTCTTCCAAGACTTTGCCCTTCACCCCATGATATCCTCTATCACAGGTTCTCACCCCTGGCTGTCCACAGGAATTGCTGGAGGGGATATAAAGATCTGAATGCCCTGGCCTCGCCTCCCACCAATTATGTCACTCCAGGGAGGGGCACAAGCACCAGGCAGCTTTAGGGTTCCTGATAATTCCAAAGTGCAGCTGACTCTAGATTTAACCCCCTTTTTCACTCCTCCTTAGGAAAAAATACTTCATTCTCCAAACCTCCTCCTCCTCGTGCTGCTGTTTTCTCATCACTCAGGCTGTTCTTTCTCAGACGTGAAGCGTCCAGTCCCAGCCAGCACAGACTGCGAATAAGCTAAACAAAGGAAACTGTGGCATGAAGCAGCCCAGGGGTTCTCTGTCATGAGGCATTGGAGAATCACTCCGGTGGGTGCTGGGGGTGCATTTCCTAAGACTCACCCCCAAAGTGCTGTTCTGGTGGGAATCTGCTCTGCTGAGAAGCACCCAGTTTTTTCCACGTTATCCCCCTTCTGTGGTGTGCTTTCTGCTTTCTTCCTTACTGAATCAAGTACCTACAAGAGATAAATGTTTTGCTAACAACTTTATAAAATAAAAAAGATGGCACTGAGAAGATCGTCATGTAAAATAGGTGAAGAAATGCCTGTCAGTAGTTGTGAAGAATACAGAAGCCTGGGTCCCAAATGGGGCAACTACATATTTAAAAACACGTCCTGAAGACTGATATATTTCTAAAAGTTCATTTGCTCTTTTTTCCTTTTTCTTTTCCTTTTTTGCATTTCATAGTATTTTGGAATTTTGTAACAGTAAAATGAGGTGCATTAAAGTAGAAAAACTTAAAGGACCGTAAAGTGTGATTGCTTTGCTTCAACTAAGAAGGGCTCCCTTGTGTACACAGTCAGCTTTCTGACTTCCCCCTGATCATCTGTGGCCAGTGGAGAAGAAAGGCCTGACTGGGAAATTGAAGGAGCCAGCAGGGCTCCACGTGGGGGAACTCTTGGCAACATTCAAAAAACTTTACTCCCATTCTCAAGATAAGAAACATACCAACCTGGCCCCAGGTTTTCCATACCTAGTGAGGACACACTGGGGAGGTGGTCAGGGGACTGCGGTGATTATCCGCCTTCACACACACAGAGGAAACACGTCCTCAGATGCAGGCTGTGTGCCCCTCTCCTTGATGTAAATGTTTTTCATTATTCCTTTCAACTACAGTCACGTCAGTCAGAATTAAAATAGCCTTAGACAGTTTGGCTTTCGGATCTACCTCAAGTCATGGCTTGACTCCGAAGCCCATATTTATTTTATTATGACAAATTTTCTTGGCCAGGAGCAGTGGCTCACACCT
>NW_012109807.1:422721-426770 GCF_000951045.1 Mandrillus leucophaeus | reverse complement strand
ACTCCCGCCCTCAGGTGATCCACTTGCCTCGGCCTTCCAAAGTGCTGGGATTACAGGCATGAGCCACCACGCCCAGCCCAGGGAGCTTTTAGATACCTTCTTCTATATTATTATAAGTTATCTGTTGCCAAAATTAGGTTTGTTTCATCCATTTGGGCTCTTTTCAATTCATAGATCCAAGGACATTGTTTTCTGTTACTTATTTCAAGGACAGCTTCAGAAACGGTTCTTAGAAAAGAGAAACGAACAATGTGCAATAAGTCCAGAAGGGTTTTTTTCCCAAATGGGTTTGCACAGTCAGTCCCCGGGGGAGTTTTTGAATGGTCTTGGAGTTCTGGTTTAGGTCAAGATGATACCCGGACTTCAGCTGGTCCCTCCATGCTACCCCTGTCTAGAAGGGTCTCTGGGGATGGGATCTGAGAGCAGAACAGATCAGCTTGTTCTTATTGGTATTTAAAACCTGCTGTACTGACCCTAAATGGCCCTGCACTGGGTTGGGCATTGTTCCCACCAAAATTCACATCTACCAGGAACCTCAGAATATGACCTTATTTGGAAATAGGGTCTTTACAAATGTAACCAAGTTAAGATGAAGTCATACTGAATTAGGGTGCAACCTAAACGCAATGACTGGTGTCCTTATAAGAAAAGGAGAGGAGCGGCAGAGACACAGAAGAATGCTGGGCGAAGGCAGAGGCAGAGATGGGCAGGATGCAGCTACAAGCCAAGTGCCAGGGATTGCCAGGAGCCACCAGGAGCTGGCAAAGGCAAGGAAGGATGCTCCCCTAGAGTCTTCGGAGAGAATGTGGCCCTGCCGACACCTTGATTCTGAACTTTCACCCGCCAGAAATGTAAGAGAATAAATTTTTGTTGTTTTAGGCTCCTTAAGCTTGTGGTAATCTGTTATGGTAACCTTAGGTAGATTCCAGCCAAAGAGGCTAGCATTCATTGGGCCTCGCTCAGGCCAGGTCAGTAGATGCTACAAGATGAAGCAGCCCTCTCATGGCCTAATAGATTAATAACATCAAGTCTTTAAGGATGGCAGAGCCTGAAATTTTGGGGAGGAGAGAGAGAGCAATGGGATAGAGGAAGAGGAAATAATATCTTAGTAACAATTTCAGGAATAATAACAGTCACTATATTAAGCACTGTGCAGAGTGCGTTATTTCTTTCTTACACCAACCCTGGGTAATGAATATTATTGTCTATATTCTACATGTCAGGAAAATAAATTGAGAAGGCTAAAGGGCTTCCCTCCAGTAACACAGGTTGTAAGAACCAACTCCGAAGCCCCAGTACTAACCATTCTACAGTGCCTCATCTCAGAGCACAGGTTTTCCCGGATTGGGCTTTCCAAAGCAGCCTTGGGATGTTAACCTTTTGAGCAGCAAATATTATCACAAGGGTGACTTCTGGGTAACTTAGATAACCATTTAATTAGTAATGCATTAGGCATACCACTCTCTCTGGCATGTATCTGGATAGTCAAGAAGGATGGAGGGACTCCACCGCTGATGTCCTCTTCTCTTTGCTAGCAAACATGCAAATATCACCCCCTCCCTCAACCTAATGTGAGCACTTTCTATTTAAAATGATGGATGCTTAAAAAGTGAGAGTAGAGTCCACTGATCTTTTACAAAAGAGCAAAGGCAATAATACAATGGAGACAAGACAAAGGGAACCTTTTCAACAAACGGTGCTGGGACAACTGGACATCCACGTGCAAGAGAAATGAATCTAGACACAGACCTATGTCCTTCACAAAAATTAACTTAAAATAAATCACAGTGTAAAATGTAAAACTATAAAACTCCTAGAAGATATATGGAGATTGGAGATTTGTTTTAGATACACCACGAAAGGCATGATCCGTGAAAGAAAGAATTCATAAGAAGGACTCCATTAAAATTAAAAATTTTTGCTCCACAAAAGACATAATCAGGAGAATGAAAAGACAACCCACAGACTGGGAGAAAAATATTTGCGAAAGACATATCTGATAAAGGACTGTTATCCAAAATATGCAAACAGCTCTTAAAATTCAACAATAAAAATGAAACATCTGATCAAAAACATGGGCAAAAGACATGGAAGAGGATAGACTGATGGCAAGCAAACATATGAAAAGATGGTTCAACAGCATATGTCATTAGGGAATTGCAAATTAATACCACAGTGAGATACTACTACACACCGATTAGAATGGCCAAACTCCGGAACATTGATAACGCCAAATGCTGAGATGGATGTAGAACAACAGAAACTCTCATTCGTTATTGGTGGGAATGCAAAATGGTATCGCCACTTTGGAAGACAGTTTGGCAGTCTCTTGCAAAGCTAAACATACTCTTAGAGTATCCAACAGTCACACTCCTTGGTACTTACCCAAAGGAGTTGAAAACTTAGGTCCACACAAAACCTTGCACATGGAAACTCAGAAGCAACCGTGATTTCTGTCTTAGTCTGTTCAGATTACTGTAACAAAATACCACAGACTGGGTAGCTTATAAACAACAGAAATTTATTTCTTGCAGTTCCGGCAACTGGGAGGTTCAAGATCAAGGTGTCAGCAGATTCAGCATCCCGCGAGGGCCTTTTTCCCCGTTTATAGAATGGCACCTTCACTGTGTCTTTACATGAAGGAAGAGGCAAGGGATCCCTTTTGGGCCTCTTTCAAAAGGACACTAATCCCGTTCGTGAGTCCTCTACCCCCTAGCCTAATCACTTCTCAAAGGCTCTACCTCCTAATATCATTACCTTGGGGATCAGAATTTCAGCGTATGAATTCTGGAGGGACACAGGCATTCAGACCATAACAATGCCCTTCAATAGGTGAATGGATAAATAAACTGTGGTCCCTCTAGACAATGGAATATTATTCAGTGATATCAAGCCATGAAAAGACATGGAGGAAACTTACTAAGTGAAAGAAGCCAGTCTGAAAAGGCTACATACAGTATGATTCCAACTACGGTCTTTTCCTCAATATCCATGGTACATTGGTTCCAGAAATTCCCTCCGATACCAAAATCTTTGGATGCTCAAGTCTGTGATATAAAATGGCATAGTATTTGCATATAACCTATCCATGTCCTCCCATATACTTTAAATCGTCTCTAGGTTATTTATAATATACCTAATATAATGTAAATACTATATAAATAGTTGCTCTATTGTATTGTTTAGGGAATAATGACAAGGAAAAAATACCCAAACATGTTCAGTACAGATGCGATTTTTTTCCCAATGTTTTCAATCTGAAGTTGGTTGAATCCGCAGTGGTGGGGTTCAGGGATACAGGGCTGACTACATATGACATTCTGGACAAGGCAAATCTATGAAGACAGGAATAGATCAGTAGGTGCCAAGGATTGAGGAGCAGGGAGGGATGAACAGGCAGAGCATGGGGGTGGTTAAAGACAGTAAAACTATTCTCTGTGACACTACAATGCTGGAAATTACACATTTGTCAAAACTCATAGAACATACACCACCAAGAGCGAACCAAGAGTGATTACGATGTGTCAATGCAGGTTCATGGCTGTAACAAATGGACCACACTGGTGGGAGATGTTGATAATGGAGGAGGCTGTGTATATGTGGGGCAGTGCGTGGATGGGAAATCTCTGTACTTTCTCTCCATCTTGCTGTGAACCTAAAGCTGCTCCAAAAACAATTATATGTATGTTAAAAAAAAAAAAAAAAAAAGCGATGAGGTGGGAGGTAGAACTAGGCACGTAGATCTCAGTGACGGCCGGTTCACATGACCCCCTGCCCCAGCGCAACCGTATAAGACACAATCTTTTATAGTTTCTCATTTCATCAGGAGTCTGACACAATTCTTTCTTTCCTTCCTCCCTTCCTTCCTCCCTCCCTCCCTCCCTCCTTCCCTCTCTCCCTGCCTCTTTCTTTCCTTCCTTCCTTCCTTCCTTCCTCTCTCTCTCTCTTTCTCTCTCTCTCTTTCTTTCTTTCTTTCTTTCTTTCTTTCTTTCTTTCTTTCTTTCTTTCTTTCTTTCTTTCTTTCTTTCTTTCTTTCTTTCTTTCTTTCT
>NW_012109807.1:355379-422516 GCF_000951045.1 Mandrillus leucophaeus | reverse complement strand
GTGTGAGCCGTGGTGCCTGGCCCACAATTCTTAACTGTAGATGATAAATTCTCTTTGCATCACAAGGCAGCAGAGCTCAGCCTCTTCTACTTCTCTATGCTGTTCCCGTTCGCTGCCAGTCTCAAAGGTTGGGGCACTAAGAGTCCTCTGAGACCAGAGTCCTGGCCCCTTAACCAGGGATTTTAATCCAGTGAGTCTGCCATGGGGCCCCAGAGTCTGTCCTCTCAATAAGCAGCCCGTGTCATCTTCATGCAGCTATCTGCAGACCACATCTGGAGAAAAGCAAATCAGATTATAAAGCTCTAACAGGCAGAAGTCACCATTGAATCTCTCGTGCCTGCCCCATGGTAATGCTACTCAGGAAATATTAACTGAATAAATGAATACATTAATTTCTTGTCCAATGTCTTAGAAAGTTAGAAGGATTTTATATCCAAGTTTTTTTTTTTTTTTTTTTAATGTAAGGAAAATGGCATCGTGTGCTAAGTCAGCTGACTGCGCTGGGGAGGGAAGGGTCTGGCACTCCTTGAGATTCTGGATATGTGCTTTCTGCCAGCTGGAGGGCTCTAACCTGCTGTTAGAGAAGAATGGCAAAAGTCTAGCTTGGAGAAATTTCAAAAGGATAACCCAGGTGACAAGCTTCAGCCTCACTATGCAATGCTGTGTGACCTCATGGGAGTAAAACAGCTCAGGTAATGAGATCATGAAAAGCTGTGCAAAGCATTAAACACCATACATTTAAAACATTTAAAGTTGACTTTATTATGAAGCAAAATGCTCAGGAAGAACTCAGGATCCCACCCCAGGGGACTCACATACCCATAGTTGGTTCAGACAGCCCCCAAAAGCTGGCATGCTGTGTGCTTGGGACAGAACTTGCCAACTGTCCTAATAAAGACCCTTCCCAGGCCAGGTGTGGTGGCTCATGCCTGTAATCCCAGCACTTTGGGAGGCTGAGACAGGCAGATCACTTGAGGTCAGGAGTTTGAGACCAGCCTGGCCAACATGGCAGGAACCCTGTCTCTACTAAAAATACAAAAATTAGCTGGCCATGGTGATGCGCCTCTGTAGTCCCAGCTACTCAGGAGGCTGAGACACAAGAATCCTTTGAACTTGAGAGGCAGAGGTGGCAGTGAGCCGAGATCACACCATCACACTCCAGCCTGGGCAACAAAGCAAGACTTTGTCCTCCCCACCCCCACCCCAAAAATAACAACCACAAAAAAAATAAGACCCTTCCTTACCCCTGTCTAGTGTTTTGTGAGATGCAGCGTGCTTTCCCACATATTGAATCTTTACAACTCTGTGAGGTAGGTACCCTAATACCATTTTACAAAAGAAGAAACTGAACAGTTGGGAATGTTTTCCAGGCTATAAGGCAGAACCAGGACTATAATTTTGATCTTCTGAGTCCAAGGCTTGACACTTTAAGACAGAGGCCCCGTTTCCTCCTGTATTTCATTGGTTCATCGTGACTTTATCTTGGTTGGTACTTTGGTGGGTTTACATGGGCAAATAAGTTTAGCTTGTCCCACCTCTTGCCCCACTAATACTTCCTAATTCAGATCATGGATACTAACATGGGTCAGGGCACAAGGACTCAGTGATTTCAATGATGTTCCAACCTTGCTCCTCCATATGTCATGGGCCTGTGTAGGAAGGGCAGAGGTGCTGCTAGAGTTACCAAGCTGTCAATTAGAATTCTCAAGTTCTGGCTGGGTGCTGTGCCTCACTCCTTCAATCCCAGCACTTCGGGAGGCCAAGGCGGGTGAATCACCTGAGGACAGGAGTTGGAGACCAGCCTGGCCAACATGGTGAAACCCAGTCTCCACTAAAAATACAAAAAGTAGTCAGGCATGGTGGCGGGCACCTGTAATCCCAGTTACTCAGGAGGCTAAGGCATGAGAATTGCTTGAACCCGCGAGATGGAGGTTGCAGTGAGCCTAGATCTCGCCACTGCACTTAAGCCTGGGCAACAGAGCGAGACTCTGTCTCAAATAAAAATAAAAAAATAATAAAAAAAGGAATTGTCAAGTTCTTGGGTTATATTAAGAACCCTTTTTGCAAAAACAAATTGGAGCAATTATAAAAAGTACAATCAGTTGATCGCAAACAGACATGAGGGATCTTTTTGGAGGTGATGAAAATATCCTCAAAGCAGATTGTGGTGATAGTTTTGCAACATTTTAAATTGGCTAAAAATCATTTAATTGTCAATGTGCAGAGGGCGAATGTCATGATACATAAACTAGGCCTCAATGAAGCTGTTAAAACATTAAAATATCAAAAATAATTTTACTAGAGTACGTAAGCTGTGTCTGTTTGCTTTACACTACAAATGAAAAAGTATATTTTCCCCAGGCTTAGAGGTTTTGTTTGTTTGTTTAGAATTAGGGCAAAAAATGTCAGAGAAAATGCAAAAGGCACAAATAAGTTTAAAATTAGTTTTTGAGAAAGCCAGGTAAAAGTGTAGTAGAGGGCCCCGCAGACGTAATTTTGGAGAAGGAAACAGGTTTTATAAAGCAGCCCAGTGAAATGTGAGGTGTCAGTACTGGGTTTTTCTCCTGTGTAAGCCTCACCTGTCCCGGGAACCCCTGGGTGCAGGCTACTTGAGATGTCACACGCTCTACCTGGAGAAACACAACATTAGCAGGTATTAATTTTTAGCGTGTTGAAAAAGTGCTAATTGTCTCAGATTCCACTGAAATATAGAACTCCATTTTTAAGCAAGTGCCATATGCTTTGTGCCTCTAGCAAAATCTTCATACATGGTTCAGGGACTTTTAAAACCCTACCTTAGAGGCAACACCTCTAAACTAGTTAAGAAAGGAAGTGAATAAGTTGGCTTTTAATAGTAAAATGCACAAACAAAATTCTCAAGGATTAATTCGGAAGGTGGTGACCCTAAGTCAATTATATGCTTCGGCCTCCTCTAAAGCAGTGGTCCCCAACCTTTTGGCACCAGGGATCCATTTCATGGGAGACAATTTTTCCACAGGACCAAGAGTGGATGGTTTGGGGATGAAACTGTTCCACCTCACCAGATCATCAGGGATTGGATCATCAGGCATTAGATTCGCGTAAGGAGTGTGCGCAACCTAGATCCCTTGCGTGCACAGTTCACAACATAGTTCCACTCCTATAAGAATCGAATAATGCTTCTGATCTGACTGGAGGCGGTGCTCAGGTGGTAATGTGAGCGATGGGGAGCAGCTGTAAACACAGATGAAGCTTTGCTCGTCCTCCACTCACCTCCTCCTGTGTGGCCTGGTTCCTAATGGACCAGGGAAAGGTACTGGTCTGTGGTTCCAGGGGTTAAGAACCCCTGCTCTAAAGAAGGGTGGTAGCAAAAAGATGCTTAAAAACGAGTATTTTACGGCCATCCGTGGGTTATTTTGGACTTTTCATAAGTTCTTAAATAACCAATTGTTCTTTCTCATAACCAGAGCAAGCATAGGCAGTCAGTCTGAGTCATAATCTATCTGAATCTGTAGAAATAAATTTGTCCACACAATGAAACCCTCATGAACACTGAGTGGGTACGCCTAACATGGGGTTACCCAGGACACAGGAAAGGAGGGAAGAGTCAAAGAGTAAAAAGATGTGACTCGACTTTCCATTCTTCCATTTGTATCAGCTTAAGCAAATCACCTAATTGCATTGATTGAGTTTCCTCATCTGTAAGTGGGAATAGTCATGTATCATCCCAGTGGCTGTGAGAAAGAAGTAAAAGCGTATTTAAAGTCTTATTCTAATACTACCTATTACTGTTTCTTTGGTCAGAGCAACAACTCAGTCCTTGTTAGACTGGGGATATGTAGAGGCCTGAAATCTTCAAGCCGGCCTCTAAGATTAGAGTATCCCAGCCACCAGCTGGTGTGCAAGGCTCTGGGGCTATGAATGGGTTGCTGGTGTGTATGAGACATTAACCTCTTAGCCCTGGCAGCAGCAGCACAGGCCTGCGGTCGGTCACTCTAGTGTGCCCTACGAATCACATTTTCTATATAAGTCTTGATTTTAAAAGGGTGGGGAAGCACCAAGGATTGAACAAAGAGATGAGATAGTGTCTGAGTCTCCGCGGCCACCCTGCATCTCCCATGGGTCTGGCGTTAAATCCTACATTCTCGACAGCCAGCAGATTTTAAATTTGAGGGGACAAATAGGCCTCATCCACATTTGCTTGAGAAGCATCTGCAAAAGCTGCTGCATCAGATCCACACAGGGTCCTATAGGCCTGAGGGCAGCCTGTGTCCTGAGTGCCTGCCAAAACACCCGTAGCCCTGTGGCAGTCCCACACACGGGCCCTGCACCCACGGCCTGCACATCTTACCTTTCCTGCTGAAAGACATCCTTGCTGTGGCTCCCAATGCTGACTCATTTCTGATATAAAATTGATAGGAACTGCTAGTTATATCACTATCTGAGTGGCCTCTCTTTGCATAGCCTAGGAGTTAAGGCATGGGTCCTAGAGTCAGATCGTCTGGTTCTAATGCAAGACCCTACTACTGTACTTTCTAGATAAATAACTGTGCATCCAGTTCTTCATGGGTAAAGAGGAGTCAATGTGAGGGTTAACTGAGAGAAACCATGTCAGTAGTTCCTACAACTGAGAACGTTTACCCTGGATGGCTTATTAAAATGCAGGTGGCGCCCCCTGGCGTCCCAGGATTTCTAATTCAGTAGGTCTGGAGTGGCCCTGAGAATTTTCCTTTCTCAAGTTCCTAGGTGATGCGGATGCTGAAGACGCAGGGGCCGAGCTTCGTGACCACTGAGCTGTGTAAGGGGATCAGCACACGAGAAATGTTAGCCATTACTAAGAAGAATAGGCAATGAAGATGTGCCTCATTAAAAGACTTCCCAGTTGCGTTGTATTTGAACATTTCTCCCCAAGAATCTTGTCCAAGTCGAGGAATAAAAAATCTGGTTCCTTTCAGCTCACTTTTCTTTGAAGTTAAGACACGTGGCGCGACACCTGTTTCTAAACACAGCTACTTGATGTATTACTTTTGGCAGCTCTTGCATATTTTTTCACCGCCAATAAAGTTATTGAAATTGAAATATACCATCTGTTTGAGAGTTTGTATCAAAAAGACAGGGACAAGGTTGCAGGTAATGACAGAGTCAAGCTGTTCCCACAGCAAAGGGCTGTTCCTAGCTTCCCCATCTGCCAAAATTGACTTCGTTTCTTAGATTTGGCATCCTCTTTTGAACCAACATGTTCTTCTGGAGCAGGGATTAAAAATCCAATATCACAAAACCAATTGGTTTTACCTGCAGCAACATTAAAGTCTATGGAGAAAGACGGCTTTCCACCATTTGGCTGAAACAGAACCAGCAGAGAGAAAGCAAATTCTGTCAGATGTACATATATATGTAAATGCATCTATATATAACTCCAAATCTGATAATTAAAATGTGGATGTACCTGTGTGTAGTGTGTACCTGACTTTTTTCTTAATGTTTGTGAAAAACAGTTCCAAAAGAACCGCCTACTCCCACTGTGCATGTGAGAGTTCCCTTAGCGGATCAGGGGTTGGCAGCCCCGCCCCCGGAACGCACCTGGGCGCAGCCTCGACCCCGCAACGCACCTGGGCGCAGCCTCGACCCCGCAGGGTCCAGGTGCAGAGGGACCGGGATGCACGCAATACCTTTCGACGCAGAGCTGGGCAAGGGGCCAACGGGAATGGATGCTCCGACAGACGAAGCCACGTGGGAACAAGGAGGAGCCCAGGGCAGCTTTTGCTGCAGGGACAGGGGAAGTGTCACAGGGAGCGAGTGGAGTTGCTGGGGAGGACACGGTAGCATGTGAGATTTGAAGGCGGGGAAGATTCCATCGTTTTCCTGACCACCTAACAGTGATGCTGTGGGCTTTCTGGATGGGACAGGACTTCAGACACAATAATCCATTCCGCCGTCCCCACGCAGTGCCTTTCAGCCATTCTGTTTCATCGCAGGGAGGAAGGAGAGGCATGCCCTCTAGCTGAAGGTCACCCGGGGCTCACCACCCGGTTGCCAGGAAGTCTCCCTCCTCCACGTGGCAAAGTCTTCCTCCTCCACGTGGCAATCGCCGCTGCTCCTTGGCTCCCTGTGCCTCCGCCAGTCTCTCTGGTTCTGCCTGCCTTTGTGCCTTCGTCAAGCAATTATCCCTCCCTGCTTCAATCAGGGTCCGGCGGATCGTCTTCAAGCCTGATCTTGAGGATGGGAAAGGGAGATAGACATTTCTTACCTTCTCCTTCCTGACTGCTTAAAGCCAAACATATTCCCAGCCAAAGATGAGTGTTGCTACCTGAAACGCAAGTTTGCGAGCAGAAGGCCACTCGAATCTCCGCTGACCAGGCCTTAGGAGGACCGTTGGAGTTCTGGAGAGCTGCCCCGGCGCCGCTGCAGGGACCTCTGCTGTGTCCCCAAGTCCCTCAAAACTCTCCCGGGCCGCATTTCCCCCTCTCATGTCTGTCTCACGAGGCCACTCACAGCCTGGACTCCTCTCCCCAAGAAAACTTGGCAGGATCTCCCCCGCTGTACTGAAAACAAAAGCCTGGACGGGAGGTATATGGGGACCAGGAAGAGCCAGCTTAAATGGAAGGAAATGGAGGGAACACAGCTCAAAAGCTTAGCCAAGTGGGGCTTTGCTATGTTTGAAATTTAACATAATAAAAAGACTTTTAAAGTTGGCAAAAGAAAAAGGGGGAAGAGAACAAAGAAAGATAAACGAAAGAAATGAGAGAGAAAAAGAAAGAAGGAAAAAAGAGAGAAGGAAGGAAGGAAAAAAGGAAGAAAGGAAGGCAGGAAGGGAGGAAGGGAGGAAGGGAGGAAGGGAGGGTGAAGGGAGGAAGGGAGGGTGAAGAAAGGCTTTGGCAGGTCAGACACTGGTACTTCCCAGCCTCCCGAGGCTGCCCCAGCGCGCCCCCTGGTGGTCGCACATAGAATTGTCCTATTCGGTGAGCAGAGACAAAGGTTCCTTCTCTCATCCTCACGAAGTTCAGTCCTTTTTTTTTTTTGAGCCTGAGTCTCGCTCTGTCGCCCAGGTTGGAGTCCGATGGCGCCATCTCTGCAAGCTCCGCCTCCCAGGTTCACGCCATTCTTCTCCCTCAGCCTCCCGAGTAGCTGGGACTACAGGCGCCCGCCACCCCGCCCTGCTGATTTTTTGTATTTTTAGTAGAGGCGGGGTTTCACCGTGTTAGCCAGGATGGTCTCGATCTCCTGACCTCGTGATCTGCCTGCCTGGGCCTCCCAACGTGCTGAGATTACAGGCGTGAGCCACCGCGCTCGGCGGAAGCTAAGTTTTTAGAAGCCCATTCTCCACCTACCAGGGAAGGAGAACAGAGTGGGATTTTGTTTGAAATTTGTCTGTACCTCAACTGGTGTAGCTTGGGGGTGGGGGGATGGTTCTTCTTTTCCCCATGCTTGTCAGTGTCACAGACATGAAGTCATCCTCCCCAAGCCACCGTCCTCACCACAGACCCATCTTTCCCTTGGAGTCTCAGCTTCCAGTCTCGGCTCCACTGGTTACTACTTTGCTGAACTGGAGCTCGTGGGGACTGTATCTGAGCTTCCTTTTCATAATTTCCCTGCCTTCTTGCCAAGTGTGAGGATGCGGAGGGAAGGCTTTAGAAAACCTTGCAGTAAACACAATGCATGGGTGGCCACGTGTCCGCTTTGCTGAAAGCGCCTTCTATCTTTTGTGTGGACACAGTTCACTGAAGACTCTGCGAGTGCACAGCTAGCCACACCATGGCACACAGCAGCACACAGCCTGGTCACACTTTCCTTAGTTGATTAATCACACTTCAGTTAGAGAGGATGACTTACCTCCTGACACTTGGCACAGCCTCCCAGTTCTAGTGAGATCATTTGGAAAGGAACTAAGATGAATACCTTGAAACGGTTCAGTTCCCAGCTAGCTTCTGTTGCAGCTTTAAATTCATAGTGTGGCACCCATTTCTCACCGTGAAAACTGCCAGAGATGGTGAGTGCTGTTATTCCAAGAACACCAGCAGAATATTTCTTGTTCACTTGTTACCTTTTACTTTGATCTTCGTGCCCTAGTCCCTTGTAATAAAAGCACTGTTGATTCAGATATTAACAACAGGACTGGGACCAAAATGCTAAATTAAAATATCTAAGACAGGTTGTTGTCCAGAAGCCAAAATAATTTTAATCAGGTTCAACCTCAAGACATATACATTAAAAAAAAAGATACCTTGCATTATTTGCTCCTTTAGTTAAGCATGAAATCACTCTCTGTAATTATCATTGGGAGGAAAATCTAAGTTTATAGCATAGAGAAGAGTGCAGATGAAGAATTCACTATCAGCTAAGATTGACAGGCACATGGATGCACGAGAGTGTGTGCTTTTTCTCAGTGGTCCTTTATTCTCTGCTCCAAGAGGAGCTTAATCCATTAGGGCTTCCTACATGCATGTCATGGTTCCTGCCATCAACAAATTTGCAGTTTAATCCAAGAGACAGAAACCCCTAAACTTGAAACAGTGAGGGAGATGGAGTTAATTTATTAATGCCCTTCTTTTACCGGGCATTGCACTTGTATTTAACGACTCTAG
Source organism: Mandrillus leucophaeus (assembly GCF_000951045.1). NCBI lineage: Eukaryota > Metazoa > Chordata > Mammalia > Primates > Cercopithecidae > Mandrillus > Mandrillus leucophaeus. Next base: position 413,955 of record NW_012109807.1, on the reverse strand, counting down.
GGGTAAATATATAATTACCTCCATTTCACAGATCAGAAAACTGAGATGAAGAAGGGTCATAATTTTGGTCTGAATGAGAGATAATTCCCACTTATAAATGAACACATCATGTTTCTGATTTTTATAGCTCAGAAAAAGTTTGGATACTGGTACCCACCACTGAGAGATGAACCCATTCTGGGTGTGCTTGGGAAGGAAGACCAAGGATTGGTTGGGTCTAAACTGAGGTAGCATCACCAAGTAACTGCCACTCCCAGATCCTCTAGGCCTTGTCTGAGGCCTCCTGGCTTCTTACATTGCCCACATTCCCCTCGGTGTGAGATCTGTTAACAATGACCACAAGGAATTTAGAAAAAGAGAAGTTTCTTACAAACAGAGGTGCATCCAACAGCCAGATGTCCAGGCTGGATAAACGATGCAGGCTGGACTTCCCCAGCCCAGGTGATGTGACTGCAGACCTGAGCTACTGAACACACTCTTACCACATCAGTGAGACAAAATTAAAATTAATATTATATTTACCTTTTTGAAAGTAAAAGCAAGTTTATTAAGAAAGTAAAGGAATAAAAGCTCATTTCATTTACTTTTTTTTTCCTTTTTTTTTTTAGAGACAGGATCTCACTCTGTTAACGAGACTGGAGTACAGTGACACCTTCTTAGCTCACTACAGCCTCGAACTTCTGTGCTCGAGCAATCCTCTTGCCTCAGCCTCCTGAGTAGCAGGGACTATAGATGCAAGTCTGGCTCATTTTTTTGTAGAGATGGGATCTCTCTATGTTGCCCAGGCAGGTCTTGAACTCCTGGCCTCAAGTAATCCTCCTGCCTCTGCCTCTCAAAGTGCTGGGATTATAGGCATGAGCCACTGCACCCAGCTAACAATGTATTTTAAAAGTCCTTATCTTTGGGGGAAGTTCCCTTCTCCCAGTCTGTGCTTCTGGAAGTAATAGTATAGCAGCCCCATAGTTATCCAAGATGTTACCATTAGGGAAAACTGGGTGAAGGGCACACAGAATTTCACCATATTATTTATTATTATAACTCCATGCGAATTTATACTTATCAAATAAAGTTAAACAAACACACTTACATTTCTTTTTAAAAATTAAAACTTGGCCAGGCGCAGTGGCTCAAATCTGTAATCCCAGCACTTTGGGAGGCTGAGGTGGGCAGATCACAAGGTCAGGAGATCGAGACCATCCTGGCTAACACGGTGAAACCCCGTCTCTACTAAAAAATACAAAAAACTAGCCAGGCGAGGTGGCAGGTGCCTGTAGTCCCAGCTACTCGGGAGGCTGAGGCAGGAGAATGGCATAAACCCGGAGCTTGCAGTGAGCTGAGATCTGGCCACCGCACCCCAGCCTGGGTGACAGAGCCAGACTCCGTCTCAAAAAAAAAAAAAAAAAAAAAAAAAATTAAAACTTAAAAATGTATACTTAAAATTTGCTAAGAGGGGAGATCTTAGGTGAAGTGTTCTTACCACCAAAACAAAATGATAATACCAGAAAAGTGGCAGGAAGGAGCTTTGGCAGGGGAAGCTGGGTACGTGTTTGGCCTTGGTGGTGATAGGTTCTCGGTATATTGAGATGTAAATTTGTTCAGCTTTTGACATGTCAGTCATTCCTCAATGAAGTGGGTTTTTTAAAAAAGCTAAACAAATATTATAGCAGCAGCATTAACTATCATTTATTCATTTACTCAACAAATATCTATTGGACACTTACTGCATGCCAGCCACTGTTGTCAGTACTGGGAGATAGCAGAGAATGAAACAGGCAAAACCTTTCTCTTGAGGAGCTGGATTCTAACGCTAGTTGGCTAGACCAAGGCTTCATTCCAACAGGTTGCTGAAAAGTCAAATTATTACATAAACACTAACTACAAAGTTTACTTCCTCAGTTTCCCCAGAGGAGAGCTGATTAGGTTTTTCTGGGCTGCTTGACAAGACTCAGACAATATTTGTGAATACGAAGCTTTGTCCCAAGTGGTAAATAAACGTGCTGAGAAACACCTGTAAAGTTTAAAGGCGTGCTCTCCTCAACGCGATTGGAAACTCTAACTCCCTTCTCTTTTGTACTTTTGCTTGCTGTCCGCTACAGAGTGTCCAAGCACCGAGCTGTGCACACAGTCGCTCCCGGCAGAAATGCTTAGGATGTGATCCATGAATCGTAAATCCCAGCTAGCGCTCACAAAGGCGGACGTTTCTCCCCAAGACCATTCCAGTGCCCCAGACGTCCACAGACATCCAGGAACATGCAGCCGGCAGACAAAAAATGGCAGCCACCGAAGCGCTGAGGGGAGCCCTCCTGGCCACTTCTGTCCCAGCTCCAAGGGTCTCTCCACGATGGCCTGCAACAGCACGTCCCTGGAGGCTTACCCATACCTGCTGCTGAACACCAGCAACGCCTCGGACTCCGGATCCACCCCGCTGCCCGCACCCCTGAGGATCTCCTTGGCCGCGGTGATGCTGCTGATGACCGTGGTGGGGTTCCTGGGCAACACTGTGGTCTGCATCATCGTGTACCAGAGGCCGGCTATGCGCTCGGCCATCAACCTGCTGCTGGCCACCCTGGCCTTCTCGGACATCATGCTTTCCCTCTGCTGCATGCCCTTCACCGCCGTCACCCTCATCACCGTGCGCTGGCACTTTGGGGACAACTTCTGCCGTCTCTCAGCCACGCTCTACTGGTTTTTCGTCCTGGAGGGCGTGGCCATCCTGCTCATCATCAGCGTGGACCGTTTCCTCATCATCGTCCAGCGCCAGGACAAGCTGAACCCGCGCAGGGCCAAGGTGATCATCGCGGTCTCCTGGGTGCTGTCCTTCTGCATCGCGGGGCCCTCGCTCACCGGCTGGACGTTGGTGGAGGTGCCGGCGCGGGCCCCACAGTGCGTGCTGGGCTACACGGAGCTCCCCGCCGACCGCGCCTACGTGGTCACCTTGGTGGTGGCCGTGTTTTTCGCGCCCTTCGGCGTCATGCTGTGCGCCTACATGTGCATCCTCAACACCGTCCGCAAGAACGCCGTGCGCGTGCACAACCAGTCGGACAGCCTGGACCTGCGACAGCTCACCAGGGCGGGCCTGCGGCGCCTGCAGCGGCAGCAACAGGTCAGCGTGGACTTGAGCTTCAAGACCAAGGCCTTCACCACCATCCTGATCCTCTTCGTGGGCTTCTCCCTCTGCTGGCTGCCCCACTCCATCTACAGCCTCCTCTCTGTGTTCAGCCAGCGCTTTTACTGCGGTTCCTCCTTCTATGCCACCAGCACCTGCGTCCTGTGGCTCAGTTACCTCAAGTCCGTCTTCAACCCCATCGTCTACTGCTGGAGAATCAAAAAATTCCGCGAGGCCTGCATAGAGTTGCTGCCCCAGACCTTCCAAATCCTCCCCAAAGTGCCTGAGCGGATCCGAAGGAGAATCCAGCCGAGCACAGTCTACGTGTGCAACGAAAACCAGTCTGCGGTTTAGGGGGGCTAGGGGGCCACAGAGAAGGGGCAGCTGAGCCCGGGTCCCAGGGCTGGCTGGTCTGTCCTGTTCTGTTCCCTGGCATGTTGGTCATAGTCTGCACTTTGTGGTGGCTATTTAAGCACAAAGGTACTCATTTGTAATCAGATGAGCTGCAGCGCCCAAATTTCAAATTTTGGCAAGACGAATTATTTTTGTTTCTCTTTGCAGAAGAGCCGAATACAGGGCTGATGGGGACTGCAAAGTCATTAAGGCAAAAATGGAGTGGGCTGGGGCGTGCAGAAGTTGGGCAGAAAGGGAGGAGGAGGGCAAAAGGGAGTGAAGCTGGTTGAGTGTGGGGCAGGAGGATGGGTCAGTCACAAGAGCTTCAACCTGCCCTCTGAGCCCTCTCTGCACCTGCTCAAGAGAAACCCTGAGAAACTCCAGTAGGTGTGAGCTCCTGGGTGTTCACTCGTTTTGTTTGACATCAGGGCTCTTCAGCTATTGATGTTTGTGGTGTGTGGGGACTCACAAGAGGTCCTTTATATTGATCAGATGTGCATTTCTTCCCAGGCCTAAGTATCTTTCCTAGAAAGAAACGAAAATCACAACGGGGAAGCGGAGTGAGCCTCTGTGCTTTGAGCTCCCTGGAATGATGCATGGGAGGCCTCAGAGGCTTGAAGCCCAGAGAAGGTCATGCGTAGCCCAGGTGAAGTGAGAAGCACATCCAGGAGCTCCTGCATGTCCCCAGCGCCCCCCACCCGCTGGGTCCACCCCGTCCCTGCACCCCAAGGTCACTCGGCCTGTCTACTGGAGAACCCTTTGGCCCTTCCCTCTTTGCCTCCACCCCTGTCCCTGCATCCCTTCATTTTCCTCCCCTCCGTTTCCCGTGTGCTATAACTCACCTGCTGAGCAAGCGTCTGTAGTGACCTGCTTTCAGTGTCAGCAGCGGGCAGGCTGGGCTTAGTTTACGCATTTCCTTTGGATCCCCTGGAGCTCCAGAGCCCTTCAAGCCACCAAATCCACTTCAGCACTGGACCCACTGCAAGTGCGGCACCAAGGAGCCCAATTCTCGGGGTCCCCATTGGTCTCTGTGTTCCTCCTACCTCACTCAGATCCACTGCTGCCATCCTGTTTACCTACTGGGACCAGATCCCGGAAGTGAGGTTGCCCAAAGGGGACTTCTCTGCTTGTGCCCTATTCGGCCACCACCAGGGGTCCCCACACTGGCATATGAGGGTCCTGATCCAGGGCATAACACTGAGCCCACTGAGCTCTCTTTATTGTTCCAGATCTGAAGAGGGTGGGAAATTTAAGGAGCAATTTAGAAAATCTGATTCCAGGTCTGACTCTATCAGGAACTAGTCATGTGACCTTGTTCATTTCTCCTCATTTCTCTGGGCCTCAGTTTCCCCATATGCCAAACGAGGAGGCAGGTCTAGATGATTTCCCATGTGCCCTTTCATCTCTCAAACTCTCTGATTCTGAAACGTGTATTTTCTGTCTGAAGTCATCAGGTCCCCTGCATCCATTTATTCATCCATGCAAAGAGCATGCGTTAAGTGCCTACTAGATGTAAGGCACTGTGGGGGAGATAGTGATGAATGAGGCATGGGCCATGCCCCAAAGCAGTTGTCTGATTTATCTCAGGATCATTGTAACTCAAATTCAGCCTAAGAGCACAGAAGCCCCATTTTTGCTTCACTTCCCATTTCTTTCTAAACTGAATTAAGAGCCAGCCCCTCCTTCTCATACTTTCCTCCCGCAGTAGTGGTAACATGGGCAAAGAAGAAGGGGGGTAAAAGGGAAAACATAACTTCCCTTAACCCTCCTCTTCAGCCCAGAGGAGGGTAAAGAAGATAATTGACACTTGTTCCCCCTCACCTCCCTCCCCGTTTATTCCCAGATGGAGAGAGAGGGAAAAGATGAGCAATTGACGTGTGAGCGACAGAGGTGGGTCCCATCAATTCTGTGTCTCCAGTTCCCCCAGCAAGGTGGGGATTTGCCTTCAGCTCCATGGAGTAAGGCTGTAGTTCCCCAGCAGTGCCCAACAGCACAGCCAAGTCACCAAGGGGACCAAGCCCATGGGCACGCCCCCCTCTGGTGGGCATTTCAGATAATTTCTTCAGGAGCCTTGAACAAAAGAGTTCACAACTGAATAAATGAAGGTACCAAAATTTACATCGATCAGTGTTATATGATGTATGTTGGATAGTAATATATTTGTTTCAAAGTAATAATTTTGTATATATTTTAAATAAAGTATTATTGCTCTTTCGGTGTATAAGCCTCTATGTTCTTGCCAAAATTTGCACCAAGACCACACATATTAAGCCCAGAATCCAATACCCAGTACCCCTATATCAATTTGTTCACACTGCTATAACAAAATGCCTCAGACTGGCTCATTTATCAACAATAGAACTTATTTCTTCCAGTTCTGGAGGCTGGGAAGTCCAGGATAAAGGTGTAGGTAGACTCAGTGTCTGGCAAGGGGTCCTGCTCTGCTTCATAGATGGCGCCTTGTGGCTGTGTCCTTGCATGGCAGAAGGAGAAGGGACACTCCCTCAAGCCTCTTTTCAGGGGCACCAATCTCATTCACCTCCCAAAGGCCTCATCTCTTAATACTATCACATCGAGTATTAGTTTCCAACACATGAACTTTGGAGACACCAATATTCAGGCCACAGCAGTGCCCTAAGAAGAAAGGCTTCAGGAAGTCTAGAACCTGAAAGTTACTAGCAAAAGCTGGAAAGACTAACGATAAGATGACAACCGGGAGACTGTTGGAACAACATGGGTCACAGCTGGCTGCCCCCACATGTTTTGTTTTGGTTTTTATGATGGTGCTGCTGAATCACTCCAGCCAGTTAGTCTCCTCTGACTTGCAGTGTGCCACTTTCATAATCCTACCCGGCCTTGCTTGAACCTTTAACAAACTTCGATTTCCTAAGATACCAAGCAAATGTCTGGTTCTGGTCTCCTTCCCTGAGATTTGCAGGATAAGCACTGCTTCATTGTTTTATTTTATTTTATTTTTTTGAGATGGAGTCTCACTCTGTCACCCAGGCTGGAGTGCAGTGGCGTGATCTTGGCTCATTGCAACCTCCGCCTCCTGGGTTCAAGAGATTCTCCTGCTTCAGCCTCCTGAGTAGCTGGGATTATAGGCGTGCACCACCATACCCGGCTAATTTTTGTATTTTTAGTAGAGACGGGGTTTCACCATACTGACCTCCTGACCTCAGGTGATTTGCCCGCCTCGGCCTCCCAAAGTGCTAAGATTACAGGCAGGAGCCACCATGCCCAACCCATTGATTTATTATTAATTTTTTTTGCATCTTCTCTCTAGTCCTGTGGTTCACCCAAACCCTGCACTCTGCGTGAAGTCTGGGCAGCTTCACAGCTAAATTATCTCTGTAGGGCCTTAGGCAAGAGAAAGAAACTGGCTGACCATGGTAATAACCCTGGAGGCAGACACCTGGGATCCTTGGGAGAGTCTTGCATTAAAAATGAGACACAAGGAAGTCTCAGAAGTGTCCTCCTACTTGTAACTACTCCTGCAAATCTGCCACCTTTTCCTCTTGAATTGTAGTCCCCAAGGTCAGGGTGAAACAAAATCAAAGGTTCCCTAGGATGTTCTGATGACCAAGATGAGCAGCAAATACCTAGATCAATTCTTACTTTGCCATTCGGAGCCACGGGTGTATTTTCCCTGCACACAAGTCACGGTGCATGTTTTTGTTTGTTTTTTGACTCAAAAAAACTTCTGCGTTAAGTATTTTCAACACTGTTCAGTTCCCTTATTCATGTAGTTGGGAACTTTGGCTGCAGAGCCCTCACAATTGCAGGAGTGCCCCGTGCTCGGTTTCTGCTCTTACGGAAACGCAGGGGATGTGGAGTATGTGCTTGAAACAGGACAGTCTGAACCCCAGGGTGCCTCGCTCTCTGTGGGATTCCAGGCAAGTGACATGGCATTCCTGTACCCCACCTGCCTCATCTCTGAAATGGCAGAAAAACTCCCAGCCGGAAGACCACAGTGAGGAATAAACAAAATCATGTATGGAAAGGATCTAATCCAAGGCTGAGTCCATGGCAGATGCTAAAGACATGGAAGCATTAGAGTCGCACTGTTGACCTGCTGATGGCCAAGGTTTGTTCCTTTTGGGCAAGGGTGGAAAGTTCTTTGAGAAAATGGCTGTTTGGTCATTCTGAAAATAAACAAACAAAAGCAAGCAAGTCTCTAGTGGAAAGCAGCTGGGTGTCCTGTAACTCAATTCAATACTGATGCTACCTACCTGGAGTTAGAGTCAGAACCCACAGGTTGAGGGCTCCGTCCCACAAGACTACCATCCCCATTTCAGATGCCAATCACAAGCAGGAGGTGGTCACCTGTGCTTCTGACCCACAGACTATAAATGGGAGTTTCTCACAACCGCCTTCTCAGGTTTGCTTAATTTGCTAAAGTGGCTCATAGAACTCAGGGAAGAACTTTATTTACGTTTACCCATGTATTAGTGTATTATTCTGTTCTCACAGTGCTAATAAAGACATACCCAAGATTAGGTAATTTATAAAGGAAAGAGGTTTAATGGACTCACAGTTCCACATGGCTGGGGAGGCCTCACAATCCTGGCGACAGGCAAATGAGCAAAGTCACATCTTACATGGTGGCAGGCAAGAGAGCTTGTGCAGGGGAACTTGACTTTATAAAACCATCAGATCTCATAAGACTCATTCACTACCGTGAGAATAGTATGGGGGAAACCATCCCCATGATTCAATTATCTCCACCTGGCCCTACCCTTGACACGTAGGGATTGTTACAATTCAAGGTGAGATTTCAGTGGTGCCAAAGCCAAACCATATTAATTACAAAGTTATTACAAGGGATACAGGGCAAGGCGTGTGGGAAGGGGTGCAGAGCTTCCACGCCCTCTCCCGGATCACCACCAGGGACCTCCACACATCCAGCGACTCAGAAGCCCATCTGAACCTAGACCTTTTCAGGTTTTATGGAGGATTTATTCCATAGGCATGACTGATTACAACACTGGCCATTCTTGATCAACTCAACCTTAGCCCCTCTCCCCTCTCCCCTCTCCCTTCTCCCGAGGTTTTGGGGGTGGGAGGAAAGTCCCAACCCTCTAATCCTGTCACAGTCTTTCTAGTGATCAGCCCTCCTCCTGAAGCCACCTCGGGCCCCCAGCCACCAGTCATCTCATTAGCATACAACAGACACTCTTACCACGCTGGAGATACTAAGGCGAGGAACCAGGGGCAGAGACCAAATACATAATATATTATATCACACTCTCACAGACTCATTCCGCATCCTCATGTGGTCTAGGATTTCAGGGTTCAGTTGACACTAACACCACATCCACAGAAGCCAGGAGCATGAGTTTGGCTTTCAAGAGCAAAATTCTGCTTGCTGACCTCAACTGCACTACTTCACTCCATTCAAAACTCTCCCTAGGTCATAAGCTGGCCTCACAGGGCTGCACAGATGGATGAGATGGATGTGTGATGCAGCCCATTCCCATGCCTAGAAAGCACAGCCTCTGGTGCACGTCGCTGCTCTCAGGATTGTTCTGAGGTCCCCAGGGCACTGTGGAGCCTGTCCGGGAAGGCAGAGAGGCAAGAGAAGGGTGGAGGCGGATTGGGTAAAAGGCTGCTGTCACAAAGACAGCCGACACTAAGGGGCCTGAAACAGACAAACTTCGTTTCCCTCCGATTAATAGTGCAGGCAGCCAGGTGGGTGCTCTGCTCTGTATGGTTGTTTAGCATGCAGTTTCCTTCCATGTAGTTTCCCATGGTCCCCGGGGCACTGTCCTTATCTTTATGGTCACTCTGGGCTGCAGCCACTTCCATGTTCCAGTTCATGAGACTGGGGAGAGGATGGGGGAGCATGTGCAATAAGACAACCCGCACTCCACCGTGGTCTTCCACCACCAAGAGCGGAGGCTCCTGGCCACACCTAGCTGCAAGGGAGGCTGGGAAATGGAGTCCCTCGTCGGGAGGCTGTCTGCCCAGCTCCAGCCTACTGTGGAAGAAGATGGGAGCTGGGCGCAGTGGCTCACATCTATAAGGACAGCACTTTGGGAGTCCTAGGCAGGAGGATAGCTTAAGCCCAAGAGTTCAGTTAAAGATCAGCCTAAGCAACATAGTGGAGACCCTGTCTCTACAAAAAAAATGCCAAAATTAGCCAAGCATGATGGTTCACACCTGCAGTCCCAGCTACTCAGGAGGCTGAGGCAGGAAGATCACTTGAGCCTAGGAGGTCAAGGCTGTAGTGAGCCATAATGGTGTCATTGCACTCCAGCCTGGGCAACAGAGAGAAACCCTATCTTTAAAAAAAAAAAAAAGAAAGAAAGACGGGAAGGATTTGGTGGACATCTGGCGGTGTCTACCAAAACGCTACACAATTTTTAAAAACAGGAGGTCCTAGCAACACATACAAATTACAAATTTCACAAAGGAGCCTTTGTTTATTGTAAAGTAAGCATCTCTCTAACACATCAGCCAAAGATGGTTACCTCTCTCTTTATCTCAGCCCCCAACCTACAAAGTCCTACATCCAAATACAGAAAATGCATGCATTTATACCTGTGGTAAGGAAAGAAAGGCACCACATTTAAACAAACGATGGGAGACATAAAGTAACTAGACTGAAAATCTGGAGCCACAAGGAGATGAACTTTGCCAGGATAAGAAAAAAAAATTACTGTGTAAAATAACAAACAGTCAACACTGATTACGATCAACTCTGCCCAAGAATTTGATTACATTAAAGGAAGGAAGGTAGTTTCAACGCTCTGGCTGTTGAAAGGTGGAGGCTGGTGGCCGTGGCTCAGAGGGAGCACCATAGAGTATGGGTGGGGCTCAGGCCAGGGCACCACAATTTAACTCTTCCAGGGGACGGAGGGCTTGGGAACCCTCGCTGGGAGGTCAGCATCTGGATTCTGTAAGAATAGAAGGATGTTTGCACGCAAAAGCATGGTGTGTGCATGCGTGTGCGTGCGTGCACAGGTGTGCGCATTATTATGGGCTGGTGTCCAAGGTTATTTTAGCAGAGAGTTCCAGTTTCCCTTCTGCTCTCTTGCCCCTTCATCTGGGAGGAGCAGAGAACAAGGTGTTCTAGGAATAGGAGAGGTGCCAGAGATTGCCGTAGTCAAAGAGGGAACCAGTAGGAGCTGCAGCACAGACTTCTCTTAGTCTGATAAGAACAGAAAGAACTTATCTGTGTGAGAAACACTTAGATGAGACCAGAACTTCACCTTCTGCATCCACCAATCTGAGGGCGCTGATATGCAAATTCAGCCTCCTGGGTGTTCAGGTAAACTCCTGAAGATCCCCAAGGCCCAGTTAATGAGAACAAATTACTCGCCCTGGGTCTCTATGTTCCATCTCCGTTCTCTCTCCTGCTGCCTCTGGCATCTGCTGCCCCTCTGCCAGCTATTCCTGTCTAGGCAAAATAACTAAGCTCATTTTCAGAAGCATTTTTTAAAAGGAAGTCCTACTGTTCTTTATTCACGGTCCTTTGGAGGAATATATTTCTCATTTCCTCCCTCATTAAAATGCTGCCGCCATATTTCTTCCTTTTGGCATTTTTGTGGTGGTCTTCTGAAGACTCTAGATGCTTTATTACACCAGAATGAGAGGGTCACTAAGCTCACTGTACAAGATAAACAAGACCGAATGATTTTAAAAATGCACAAGGAACAATGGGAAGCTTAATTTGCTTTGAAACTATCTGAAACGGGAGGCTCTTTTTCCCCAAGGCCTTGGAATTCTCTCTGGAATCTGAAGGGTCCCTTGGGAAACAGCCAGTCTAGGCTACTAGAAAGTCCTCTCCCCCTTGCAGGGGGTTTTGGGGACTGCTGGGATGCATTCCCTTCAGACCCGCACGGGTGGCTGTGGGCACCATGGGGTTTCTCGCCAGCCAAGCCCAGACGGGGTCCCTGGCTGCCTCCCACATTCCCCTGGATGATGATCCATGATTTTTTTGTCCCACTCATCTCTAAATCTCTGTTATACTTCATGGGAACCTCCTTTTGCCTGCATGTCCTCTTCATTCCCCTACCTTCTTCTCTGGTTTCCTTGAATCCTTCCTTCTCCTTAAACCATGCAATAAGCAGATACCAGCCCTTCCCCTGACGTGATACTAACATCTTTAAACTTCGGTTGTAAACTGTGTACAAGAATGACATATGTGAATAAATATTCCTTGGTTTTTTGTTTGTTTGCTTTTTAAAACGGAGACTAGCTCTGTTGCCCTGGCTGGAGTGCAGTGGTACGATCAGGGCTCACTGCAACCTCCGCCTCCTGGGTTCAAGCGATTCTCCTGCCTCAACCTCCCGAGTAGCTGGAATTACAGGCACATGCCACGACACCTGGCTAATTTTTTGTATTTTAGTAGAGACAGTGTTTCACCATGTTGGCCAGCTTGGGCTTAAACTCCTGACCTCAGGCGATCCGCCTGCCTCGGCCTCCCAAAGTGCTGGGATTACAGGTGTGAGCCACCATGCCTTGTTTGTTTGTTTGTTTGTTTGTTTTAAAGAACAGGGTCTCGTTCTTCCTCCCAGGCCAGAGTACAGTGGTGTGATCATAGATTACTGCAGCCTTAAACTCCTGGGCTCAAGTGATCCTCCCAGCTCAGCCTCCTGAGTAGCTGGGACTACAGGCATGTGCCACCATGCCTGGCTAAATTTTAAAACGTTTTTTTGTAGAAAGAGGGTCTCACCATGCTGCCCAGGCTCATCTGGAACTCCTGGGCTCAAGCAATCCTCCCACCTCAGCCTCCCAAAGCATTGGGATCCTGTAATCCCAGTTGGTATTAGCCAATGCACGTGGCCTCCTAGTTTTAAAAAATCTTATCTCCTGATTCTTTAAAATTATAAAAGTAATGTGCTCCTTGTAGAAACAAAACAGAAACCAAACAACCAGTGTGTTTATTAGAGGGATTTTAAAACCGGTTTTATTATTATGTATAAAAATACACTTTTTCTTTTGCAAACTTCAGATCATACAGCATCACAACTTTGTGGCCTGGTTTTTATCTTTGTTTTGGTTTTGTTTGGTTTTTGTCCCATTTTTGGAAGTGATTTCTGGTGGCCAGGAGTTCTCCATTGTGGGGATATGCCTCTGATACTTAAGGCTTCCTGTTTTGGATATTCAAGGGTTTTTTTTCTTCTCTTCTATTTTTCACCATTTAAAAGCTGCTATAATGAGCATCCTTGACATAACTTTTTCTGCCTAGCTGCTGATTATTTTCCTAAAATAAACTTCTAAAAGTGGAAACGGTGGTTTCTGGTGCCATAATAAAATTGCTTTTCAGAACGTTAGTGTCAAGTTATTCTCTCACCAGCTGAGCTGGAGAATTCCCAGAACCGTGGGAAAGTCTGGGGGAGGTCACGCAGTTCTTCCCATCAGCCACCACCCAGCCCTCGCAGGCAGGCTGTGTCAGCCTCCTTTGGGCCACAGGTTGGATTATGAATCAGGTTAAGAAGGTACTGGGGAGAGCAAACACAGCCTTTCTGACTTAGGAGGCATTATTCAAGAACTTTGCAGTTTTACAAAGGCTAAGACCAATTAATATTATTCACTAATTATATATAGGAGAGTGTAAGAGAAACAACCATTAAGTCTTTTGCACCTCCCAGAAACCAATTTGGGCTGGAAGAATTGTTCCACTTCAGGCCCCTTTGAGTCACCTAGACTCAAGAAACCCTTTGAACAAGCAGAAGTAACTATGTTTTCCACCTGCCACGCTGGCCTGGGAAGGGTTTCCAGACTCACGTCCTGTTTCTGGCCCTTTCCTACTACTACGGCATGAATTGTGTCTCCCTTGCCAAATTCATATGTTGAAATCCTCACCCACAATGTGATGGCCTTAGGAGCTGATGCCTTTGGAAGTGATTAGGCCATGAGGGTGGGGCCCCCGTGATGAATTAGGGAAAGAGGTAGAGACCCCAGAGCTTCCTCTCTCTGCCATGTGAGGACGCAGCACGAAAGTGGCCATCTGAAGCCAGGAAGAGAGCCCTCTCCAGGAACTGAATCTGCCGGCACCTTGGTCTTGGACTTCCAGCCTCCAGAACTGTGAGAAGTAAGTTTCTGCTGCCTAAGTCCGCAGTCTGTGGTGTTTTGTTACAGCAGACCAAGCTGACTAAGACAGATACTTGGAGGCAAACTTTCCTGCCTTGCTGTGAGAAGTATATGAAAATGTTAATGTTCTATTCTCTGTCCTGAGAAACAGAAGAGAATATAATTTCAGCTGTCCCAGTGGCCTAATCAAAAAGATATAGTAACCATATTTTTTATTTTCTGTCACTGATGCTTTGATAACTGGGCCCTTGCTGACCCTAGAGGACAGACTTCCCCTCCCAGCGTCAGCCAATTCCTAGAGACAGTAAACAGCTAGCCCACGAGCCTTCCTTCCTCCCTCCCTTCCCCCTTCCCACCTTCCTTTCTGCCTTTCTTTTTTCTCTTTCTTTCTTTTCTCTCTTTCCCTTTCCTTTCTCTCTTTTTCTCTTTCTTTCTTTCTCTTTTTCTCTTTCTCTCCTGTCTTTCTCTTTCTTTCTCTCTTTCTCTCTCCTTCTCTCCTTCTCTCTTTCTCTCTTTCTTTCTCTCTTTCTTTCTTTCTTTTTTTCTTTCTTTCTTTCTCACTCACTCACTGCTGGGCTCAAGTGATCCTCCTGCCTCAGCCTCCTGAGTCCCTGGGATTACAGGTACATGCCACCACACCTAATTTTTTATTTTTTGTAAAGACGAGGTCTCACCATGTTGTCCACGCTGGTTTCAAACTCCTGGCCTCAAGCAGTCCTCCTCCCTTGGCCTCCCAAAGTTGTGAGATTACAGACATGAGCCACCCCACCGAAGAATGCTGTTCAAATACAAAACAACCAATCCAGGGCTTATACCCCAACCACTTCCTTTATGGAGCTCTCACACATGGGGTCACCATCCACCTGTGCCAATCACCCCAGAGCCAGGTACCAAACAATTAGGGAAGCCCCTGTACCCCAGAGCCCACTGAAATCAAACCAGCCAATCCTAAGCCTGCTCACCCTGTCTCTCCCATACCTTCCTGTGGAAGCCACAGCAAAGGCTCCTGTCCACATTCCCCACACGTCCCTCTGCCTCCTGACCAACCCAGTGCGTCTCCATGTGGCCCTGCGTGGGATGCTGTGCCCCTTCTCGTGGGAGCTGTGGTAACAACCAACCTTTTCAGTGGCAGTCATCTCTCGATCTGCTGGCCTCACCATACCTCACATTTTCTATTAATACTCTCTATTTTAAGGCAAAGTATTCTACGATGAACTGATTGGCTAAAACAGTTTGGATTCTGCACCCCCTCCCTTTCTTACGTTTTAAAAAACTTTGACTATGCGAAGCTCAAAATGAACAGGCGGAATACCGGAAGGAAATGTTGCCAGTGGCTCTCTCAGGTGGTAGAACTGCTGCTCTTTCCATAGCTCAAATACTTGTGTTACTTTGCTTAGAACCAGGATAGAGCTTCCCCTCCAGCCTTCTCTATCGCCATTCCCCTGTTACTCCCTGGACTCCTGGTTACTCAAACTGCCCCCTTTCTCTCATTTCCAAGGGGCCATCACCTTGCTCACTTCCAGGGCTGGTCCTGCTGTTCCTTCTGCCTGGGGCACTTTTCCCCGACTTAAGGCTCCCCCACTGGGCTTCTGGCTTACCCGCACTGCCCACTCTAGCATTTGTCCCACTATGCTGCAACTGTCCCTGATTGTTTACAAGACAAAACAATGTACACGTCTAAAGAGATCCAATTTCTTTGACTTTAGTCAGTTTACAAGAAGGTATTCCCTTTATATGAGTACATAGTCAAAAATTCAATTTTATGCCCACCCCGCCCAAAAGACAGGTTATCATATTACTGGCCTGGCTATATTTAAGTGCATTTTCCATGTATGATAGTGTCAGAGGCGTCTGAACCAGAGCAGTCTATCTTGAATAGGAGCTGGGTAAAATGAGGCTGAAACCTACTGGGCTGCATTCCCAGACGGTTAGACATTCTAAGTCACAGAATGAGATAGGAGGTCGGCACAAGATACAGGTCATAAAGACCTTGCTCATAAAACAGGTTGCAGTAAAGAAGCAGCTAAATCTCAAGAAAACCAAGATGGCGATGAGAGTGACCTCTGGTCGTCCTCGCTGCTACACTCCCACCAGTGCCATGACAGTTTACAAATGCCATGGCAACGTCAGGAAGTTTCCTATATGGTCTAAAAAGAGGACGCATGAATAATCCACCCCTCGTTTAGCGTATCATCAAGAAATAACCATAAAAATGGGCAACCAGCAGCCCTTGGGGCTGCTCTATGGAGTAACCATTCTTTTATTCCTTTACTTTCTTAATAAACTTGCTTTTACTTTATTCTGTAGACTCGCCCTGAATTATTTCTTGTGCGAGATCCAAGAACCATCTCTTGGGGTCTGAATCTAGACCCCTTTCTGGTAACATTAGTATTCTTGCCATTTTCAAACTGGTTTTTTTTATTATTATGGTAAAATATACATAACATTAAGTTTATCATTCTAACAGTTTCCAAGTGTACAGTTCTGTGGCATAAACACATTTTCATTGTTATGCAATCATCACCACCATCAGAACAGAAACTCTGTCCCCATTCAACACTAATTTCCCCTTTCTCCCTTCCCAGTCCCTGGCACCCACCATTCTACTTTCCATCTCTATGAACTTGACTATTCTAGGTATCTCATAGAAGTGGAATCACACAGTATGTGTCCTTTTGTGACTTGCTTATTTCACTTGGCATAATGTCCTCAAGATTCATCCATATTGTAGTGTGTGTCAGAATTTTCTTCCTTTTTCACACTGAATAATATTCCATTTCATGGGTTTTAAATCGTATATTTAGTTACCAAAAGTGAATGTTTGGATGCATTTTATATAAAATTAGAATTGCTATCTTATATATTCATATCAACATAAAAAATATAACCCTATATCAGACCATCTAAAAGTCATCTGTTTATTGCCCTAATCCCTTCTATTGGGTCCAAACAGACCAACAAGCAAAGCTCCTCAATGGTCTAAGGTGGGCCCTTGAAAAAGGGTTCAAAATCAGCACAAAGTCTTTGCCAACACCTGTTGGTTTTTTCATCATTTATCCACAGAACTTTGCACAATGCCTGGCATACTGCAGTCTCCCTACACATACTTGTGGAATGAATGCATAATTGAACACATGAATGAATGAATGAACGAACGAACAAACGAAGGAACAAAGGGAAAAACTGCCCACTTGGCATGAAATACAGTTCTTGGTGAGTCCCTCTGTCCCTGAGCTGCCTCCCTCGATGGCCAGGTCATTGCTAATTCTGCAGTTGCATGAACATGATCATAAACTTGGATTAAGTCATTGCTGCTGAGGCTCTGCCTCAGGAGGAAACAAGGGGATTCGCCAGCTCAGCAGCCCCAGATGGTTCCCAGACAGAGAGATCCTCCCGTCTTCCTGGCCCAGGGGATCAATTTCATGTGTCCATGTGACTGGGCCATGGGATGCCCAGATTAAACATTCTTTCTGGGTGCCTCTGTGAGGGTGTTTCCAGAGGAGATTAGCTTCGGAGTTGGGGGCCTCAGGAAAGATCTACCCTTCCCAATGTGGGTGCATCATCCAATCTATTGAGGGCTTGAATAGAACAGAAGGCAGAGGAAGAAGGAATTTGTCTTTTTGTTTTTAACTTGCCTCAGTGCTTGAGTTGGAATATCTCCTCTCATCTTCTCCTGCCCTTAGACTGGGATTTAGACCATCAGCTCCCTGGCTCTCAGGCCTTCAGACTTGGATTGAATTACATCACAGGCCTTCCTGGGTCTCCAGAAGCTGATGGCAGAATATAAAACTTCTCAGCCTCCAGAATGGCCTGAGTCAATTCCTCGTAATAAATCAGTCTCTCAATCACACACACTCTCTCTCCCCACCCCTACACTCTCTCTCTCTCTCTCTCTCTCCTATTGGTTCTTTTTCTCTGGAGAACACTGACTGTTACAATGTGCATCCTGGCACGGCCATGGCGGTAGGGAACAGCTGACCTTCCCTGTCGGTTGCTGCTTAAGCAGCAGCTTGTTTTCCAGTATTTGTATAAACACAAGATACCTGAAAATTACACCAGCAGGAGCAAATCGAGCACAGATAGGAAACTGGCACTGCTGCTGCGTGTTTCCATCGTTCAGTTGCATGAAATTACAGTTATGGGAGCAGAGATAATGATAGGTTTACAGGAGGCTCTCAAGTTTGATGTGATGGGACAGCCAACCTTCCTCTATAATTGCATTACCTTTGCTGTGGTCTATTCCACTAGGAATCGCCCAGGACATGGGCCTGCAATGCAGGTGTGGAAATGTGTTAGGAAATCTACAGCATCACGACACCATAGCAGTGGGAGAAGGAGCCTGACCAAGGAAACAGGCTGGTTCTAATTTGCTGAGGCACTGCGCCCCAACTGATACACAGGGAGAAGTGAATACCAGCCCTTCCCCTCCCAAGCCCAGACAAAAACACGCATGCTGTCTATACTGCCTGCAAAGTCATGTCTTGCCCTCCCAGGAAAAGTGAGGATAAATGTCCTCTTCCTGTCCTGTGACCAGCTTCAGCAGCTCTCTGCACTTCCAGATGTCATGCAGTGGTGACCCTCTCAAAAACAGGAATTGGAGCCCTACTAGCTGGAGCAACCATCCAAGAAGGGGTGTGACTAGAGATCTGGGCACACGGCACACCTCCTTCCCTTCCCAAAAGATGTTGTAGATGTTTATATGAAGAGGGGTTGGGAAACAAGATGGAAAACGTGCAAACCTTTGTTAGGAGACCTGCTAATGAAACACACAGGGCAGGTGGCCACTCTGTCATCTGCTCTGACCTACAGGGCAGCAGCTGCCCTGGCTCTGGCCACATTTTCCTGTAAGTTAGTCTGGATCTCGTTCTGAATCAGCTTTACACGGACCTTTGCAGATGAACAAGTGTCACATCATGGATGGGGAAACCTTTGTGCCTTTCCTTGTTGGCAAAGACTTTGTGCTGATTTTGAACCCATTTTCAAGGGCCCACCTTAGACCATTCATGAGCTCTGCTTGTTGGTCTGTTTGGACACAATAGAAGGGATTAGGACAATAAGGACTTTTAGATGGGCTGTTATAGGGTTATATTTTTCTATGTTGATATGAATATACAAAACAGCAATTCTAATTTTATGTAAAATAAATGCAAATACTCTATGCACATACACTCTTGGTAACTATATTATTTTAAAATCATGAAATGGAATATTATTCAGTGTTAAAAACGAAGAAAATTCATGGCCGGGTGTGGTGGCTTATGCCTGTAATCCCAGTACTTTGAGAGGCTGAGGCGGGCAGATCACTTGAGTTCAGGAGTTCGAGATCAGCCTGGCCAATGTAGTGAAATCTTGTCTCTACTACAAATACAAAAAATCAGCTGGGCATGGTGGCATGCGTCTGTAATCCTAGCTACTTGGAGGCTGAGGCAGGAGGATCCCTTGAACCCGGGAGGTGGAGGCTGCAGTGAGCTGAGATCGTGCCACTGCACTCCAACCTGGGTGACAGAGTGAGATTCTCTCTCCATAAAAAACAAAGAAAATTCTGACATATTCGACAATATGGGTGAACCTTGAGGACATTATGCCAAGTGAAATAAGCCAGTCACAAAAGGACACATACTGTGTGATTCCACTTCTATGAGATACCTAGAATAGTCAAGTTCATAGAGACGGAAGGTAGAATGGTGGGTGCCAGGGACTGAGGAGGGAGAAACAGGGAATTAGTGTTTAATGGGGACAGAGTTTCTGTTTGGGATGATGCAAAAAGTTCTGGAGATGGATGGTAATGATGATTGCATAACAATGTAAATGTATTTATGCCACAGAACTATACCCTTAAAAATTGTTAGAATGATAAACTTAATGCTATATTTTACAATAAAAAATACACTATGAAAATGGAAAGAATATTAACATACATGCAAAATGCACTTAAATATAGCCAGACCAGTAATATGATAACCTGTCTTTTTGGGGGAGGGCATAAAACTGAGTTTCTGACTATGTTTACTCATATAAAGGGAATACGTTCTTGTAAACCGACTGAAGTCAAAGAAACTGAATTTCTTTAGAGGTGTACATCACGATGGCCTATAAACAACTGGGAAATGCTCTCTTGTACTCTAATTCTTAAGAAAGTAAAAGTTTAGGATTTCAGTTATATTTATCAGCTTCAGTCAATAGCCGTCCGTAAGTCAGCAACGTATTAAAAAATAGTTTGGAAATAGTTGGTGGGGTTTTACCATAATGTGCTGGCTGCAGAGGCGGGAGTGAGGGAGGGTGGGCCGACTGACCTCCCCAGTTCTATCAAGCACATTGCTGTGGAGGTAAATCATAAACGTGTGTGGGCGACCAGACAGAGGCAGGGGCTGGGTGAGTCAGCTCAAAGCACATCGCGTCATCTTAGCTCACATTCCTGTTGAGGTCGGGTTGGGGATTGGCCTCCCCAGCTTAGTGGCACACACATGGAATCTGAAAGAGAAAAGGACTTGTGAAAGCTAGAGCATAGGAGAAAAGGTAAGGGGAGCCGGGCACAGTGGCTCAAGCCTGTAATCCCAACACTTTGGGAGACTGAGGTAGGAGGATCACTTGAGGTCAGGAGTTCGAGACCAATCTGGCCAACATAGTGAAACCCTATCTCTACTAAAAATACAAAAATTAGCTGGGCATGATGGCATGCACCTGTAGTCCCAGCTGCTCGGGAGGCTTAGGCAGGAGAATCGCTTGAACCCGGGAAGTGGAGGTTACAGGGAGCCGAGATCACACTGCTGCACTCTAGCCTGAGTGAAAGAGCAAGACTCCATCTCAAAAAAGGACAGGACAGGACAGGACAGGACAGGAAAGGAACAGGAAAGGAAAGTATAGGAAAGACAAGGCAAGGCAAGGCAAGGCAGAGGCTGCAGGAAAAGGGGAAATTGAAAACCACTTGAAAAAAGGTATGTGTAGACCAACTCCTCTCCTGGCTCTAGCTGGAACCGGGATTGAGGGGTGGAGTGGGCTGGAGTCACTTTCTGAACCGAGGAACCATGCAGTGAGATTCTGGCGTGCTCATACACACCTGTGGGGGCACACCTGTGGGATGCTATGCATGAGTCCCTCTGCTTGGTGCTTTCAAGGACCACCTGAGACCCTGGGTCCTAGAGGACATCTCTTGGTAATGAAGGCTGAGACCACACTGCTACCCTGCCCTGACTTCCATTGCTTGGAATAGAAGGTTAACACGAGAAGAGAACTCAGATACTGCCCAGCTCCACCTCCTGTTTATGAACGATGCTGCTGATATGGTTTGGATGTGTGTCGCCCTCCGAATCTCATGTTGAAATTAACCTCCAGAGTTGGAGGTGGAGCCTAGTGAGAGGTATTGGAACTTGAGGGCGAATCCCTCACGAATTACCTCCCCATAGTAATAAGTGAGTTCTCACCCTGTTAGTTCATGTGAGAGCTGGCTGTTTAAAGGAGGCTGGCACCTCCTCCTTGCTCTCTCTGCCACTCTCGTCATGTGATACATCTGCTCCCCCCTTGGCTTCCCGCCATGGCTGGAAGCTTCCTGAGGCCTCCCCAGAAGCAGACGCCAGCACCACACTTCCTGTACAGCCTGTAGGACAATGAGCCGAATAAACCTCTTCTTTATGAACTATCCAGTCTCGAACATTTCTTTAGAGCAATGCAAAAATGGACTGGTGCAGGCACGGAGGTCTGGATGACCTGACTCACCGAGGCCCACAGCCAGGGGTGTCAGAGCCCCAAGAGGTCCATGCTCCCGACACCTGACCTTTGACTTCTCAAGTCATGCTCGTCCCGTTGAGTTGCGTGCATTGCTTTCCAAGCTTTTCTTGCCACGTGATCTTATTTAACTAATTTACGACTCTGGACGGCAGGTTGAATGATAGCTATTTGTTTCCCTCCCCCAGTTGCAAGCTAAGGAAAAGTAGGCTTCATTAATTCCAGTGCTTATCTCCCAACAACTGTTAACAAGCCTTGGACGGTGCTCCAGCCAGTTAGCTTTTTTGAGAAGGTGAAAGGGCCGCTAGTCCATATGGTCCAGATTCTTGTACATTTTCATTTCAAACGCTAAGGTTGACAGATCTGCTAAGAGCAAATGGGGTGTTAGTTAGTATCTAATTACTCTAACACGAGTCACAGTCCATTTAACTGAGTCAGACACCCGTCTCTGCTTTCACTGACAGACACATTTAGGACGTCAATTTACACACACTCTCTCCAACCATCTAGCCTCATCTGCCGTTGTAACATTCTCACAATGCAGTTAGTGTGAATCTACATGTCTTCCTTTCCAGTTGGGTTTACACGTCTAAAGGCCCCCCCTCTTACTTATTCTCTAATGTGCTAATGGGCCTTCAGATACCAATGAGGTAAAAATGAGAAAAGAATATTGCACCTGCTGCTTTATGATTTTCTAAAAACCGCAATGCGATGGTTGGAATCTAAAAGCCAATGCGAATCCACCCTGGGCTGTGTTCTGGTTATCTGTTCATGGTTGGCGAAGCCCCAGGTGGGACTTCATGGTTGGTGAAGCCCCAGCCTCCCTGTGGGTGGGAACCACGGATCTAGCTTGGCACCTCCTCCAACTCCAAGAAAACTACCTTGACACTCAGTGCCTCAGCTTCTTCAATTTCAAATATGTGTGAGTTCATGACGGCTCACCTCTATTCACACGTATTTGGGATTCACCCCAATCCAATGACATGAAAAAGGGTCAGAATACTCAGGAGATCGGGCGTGGTGGCTCACGTCTGTAATCCCAGCACTTTAGGAGGCCAAGGCAGGTGGATCACCTGAGGTTAGGAGTTCAAGACCAGCCTGGCCAACATGGTGAAACTCTGTCTCTACTAAAAATATATATATTTTTTAAATTAGCTGGGTGTGGTGGATAGGCACCTGTAATCCCAGCTACTCAGGAGGCTGAGGCAGGAGAATCACTTGGACCTGGGAGGTGGAGGTTGCAGTGAGCCGAGATCACACCATTGCACTCCAGCATAGGCAACAAGAGCGTAATTCCATCTCATGAAAAACAAAACAAAAAACTCAGAGGATTATCATGTGTGTGAACATACCCCTTTCTTCAGGGCTAGAACAGTACCTGGAATTAAAGAACATGAGAAAGTGCTCTGAAATTCACCAGGATGGTCGAAAGACCCGCCATCAGCAACAGCGTAGGGGATGAAGCCAAATTTAAAAGGTAAGATTTTGTAAGAGTTACGTTCTTTGAATATGCTCAGGGTTAGAAATCCAAGAGTAGCCAGCTTATTTAAGAGTATCTGGCTAAAAGGTGAACTAGATAAGAAGTAATCAGAAATATTCCTGGTTGAATTGCTCAGTGCATGATTAATCTGAAGGCAACCAATGTCAAGGAGCACCCTGAAATATGCATTGGGCAAATTCAGAAGCAGACACGTTAAAATTTGGTAAAACAATAGCAGAATTGAAGGGGTTGGCAATTCAAGTCCTCTGTAGGTGCTGGGAAAAGCAAGAAGGTACAGATTCTAGAACTCTTTAGACTAGGTATGGTGCGAGTGGAAACCGTCACTCCATCAAGGCAATTTTTATTTTAAAAAATTACAGAAAGAACAAAGAACTAAAAGAATTTTAATAAAATGAGCAAGTTTACATTTGTACATTTTGTGTATTTGGGACCCAATCAGGGGCAAAGGATAAAGTTGCAAGGACAAAGGCTTCTGTGGGAGAGCAAGCAAAAAAAGCAAGGGCTGCCCCAGTTGTGTCACGGGCATCCATTCAGAGCTGGGACCCTGCAGACACCTGCCTGCGCCCTGGAGGTGAGAAGCACACGTAAGCACGCATCAGTGTGAGCGCCGCAGCTGAACTCAGCCCAGTGCAACGCAGCCCACGTGACATTCCTACATTAATACTTGATAGGGAACAGCAGATAAGCACTTCCAAAAACCAAATGGTATTGCCCATAGAATATGAATGTAAACTGAGTTCAGTTCATGCTGCTTTAACTAGAATGGTTCCACTGAACCTCATGACGGGAAAAAGGTCTGATGGATCTAATTGCTCTATTCAATGGCACAGTTACAAATCAACAGGCCTGTGAGAAAGAACCACACATTTCTCTCAAAACTATGACTTGAGAAAAGGACCCTGTAGGAGTGAGAGGAAGGTCAGGGAAGACTACAGTTTTAACTGATGAGACAATTCTTCATACTGTAATAGAACGCTGCTTGTGGTTAAGGATTTGGTAGAGATGGAAAACTCCTCAACTTTAATTCCCACTATTCTAAAGGATGACAAACATTTTAGAGTATTGATCAATGTTCAGTGAAAAAATGAAAAGGACTAGTATTGGCCGGGTGCTGTGGCTCACGCCTGTAATCCCAGCACTTTGGGAGGCCGAGGCAGGTGGATCACAAGGTCAAGAGACCGAGACCATCCTGGCCAACATGGTGAAAGCCCGTCTCTACTAAAAATACAAAAATTCGCTGGGCGTGGTGGTGGATGCCTGTAGTCCCAGCTACTCGGGAGGCTGAGGCAGGAAAATCGCTTGAATCCAGGAGGTGGAGGTTGCAGTAAGCTGAGATTGCACCACTGCACTCCAGCCTGGGTGACAGAGTGAGACTCCGTCTCCGTGTTAGGAATGAGAAATTGCTAAGCTTTTTCAAGATTTTACCCATTTTGTGTACAGAGAAATAGAGCTTTTAATAGTGCAATGTTGCATATACAGGTAACTTGTTCTTTGAGAAATATAAACTCAAACTCACAAGTTATCCTGATAACATATGCAGTAATATGACCATTCTACAACAGAGTCACCCACAGGTAAAACACATGACTGGGCTTTGAGCTCCCACCAATTTACACAGCATACAGTTGTGCTACAAGGAGAATTTCTTCATCATTTATTCTTTAGTTAATTGAAAGACAGTCAGGAAAAAATGGTGCCAATTCCCCCCAAACAACACATGGATGTTTTTGCTTCTTGGCCCACTTAAGAGTCCCAAAAGGACAAAAAATACATGGACCAATATTAGTTCAGGAAACATGTTTTAAAGAACAGAACAGAGAATGAGGTCTTCATCCCACCTCGGTAAGGCTTGGGCTGATGAAGAGAGGGTGTATTCAGGGTCCTCTCTCGTCATATGTACAAGCTGACACTTGTTTCCCAAGCATGATAGTAGTGGGCAGACTGCCTTTATTGTTAGCCCCTAATAGAATCAGTCATCACAATGAAGAAATTCCGAAGAGGGCAGTGAAGTGACAACAGCTTCAGCTCATCGTCGATGTTATACAGAAACACAAAAGGAATCTCCAGCCTGTGATGAATGAGAGGCCGTTGCTGTGTGTTCAGGACACCTCAGAGCAGGCACATACAGTGCTGGAACGTGACACAGCCTGTCTGGATGTCCTCGGGAGGGTGGGCCATCCAGGAGGCGACACCCCCGTCCAGCACATGGGCCCTGCCACCCGCCGCCGGTCCTGCTAAAGGTGCGAGGCTAAAAACGGCCTCTCCAGAAAAGAACGCTCAGTGTCTGCCGACCACGCTTCCCTTTGAATTTCTCGAGTATTCAACAGGAGGTACATTTTAACAAGAAAAAATATCCCTAACAAACAGGACAGATGACTCTCTCAACAAGAGAGCAACTACGAACATGATACAAATTTAAATAAAAACGTTTAGTTCAACGTGTTCATCATGGAGTTTCAAATGAGCAGATGCCACAACAGGAAAGGAACACACGGCTGGGCCCTTGCCCGCCGGGGGTGTCCCGTGTCTGCGGCTTCTTCAAGGTGGGGAGAGCAGCTTCTCTCTTGGAGTGTTCTCAGTTTCTCAATAGATCTTTACTTGCGAGGCAGCCAGAAGCATGAGTTCACCCAAGAGTGAGTGCTTGGGTGCACAAGGCAGAATCTTTTGGGAGCTGAGAGCCGGAGAGGAAGTAAGAAGGAACAAAGGTACTTCTCCAGGGTCAGCCGTTTCTTAGGGCAAAGGCAGAGCCCACGAGGTAGCCCTGGGAAACGGGCCCACGAGTGAGTGGCGTGGATGGAAAATGTATCTCTGCAGGAGGGCAAGGCTGACCCCCATGAGGCTCTGTGCCCTCGCCACTCACCCAGGCAAGAGAGGGCTTTGTCTCCAGCCATGCCGAAGCCACGTTTCCAGTGCAAACATGAGTCTAAAGGTTGGAGTGTGGGGGTGGTGGGGGATCCCCCACCTCGGTCTGGACTGTATGAGGAAGACTCCCTTCTTTTTCAAAGTAGACCTCTGTCTTGGATTACTATGTACCTGGACAGGTGAACTCTTGTATGTCTCTATTTTTGGGATTTGTAGGGGTTTTCCATGTACATTCATAGAGCCCGGTCAGCAATGAGGAGTCCTTGTTGCGTGTGGACGGAGGGCTCCCTGGCACCCAGATGTCTCCCTTCGTCCTGGCTGACACAGAGCATGGTGGTCGTCTGCTCTTCACGTCCAGCAGGCTCAGAAAGAACTCGGAGTTCCCCTCGCACCCTCGGGCCAAGCTTTTCAAGTCCGAGTGCCAGGGCTAGATGAGCTGGGGTTTGGGTGTCTGCTGGCAGCACAGTGGGTGTGCACAAGACCACCATTTGGGTATCTAACAAACACAGGCTCACAAAAGGGGTTTTGGCATATCTGACAAAGCTTTTTGTCTGAGAGTCGGATTGAGCTTCCTTTCAACTTCATCTGCAAAAAGAAACCAAGACTGAGAATGACGTCATGTGTTAAGTATACTTAAAGTGGCTACGTTCTGGTTTTGCAGAATTGACATGCATTACTCCATGGGTCATTATTATGATGAGGATTTCTTTAATAATATTATTATGATGAGGATTTCTTTAATATCAACTTCTTGAAACGAAATGCTAAAGGTGTAAATAAAATCATCCTTTGTAACTGGAGAAGTAAGAAAGCTACACAATTGCTTTTCTTATTTCACAAGAGTAATTACTGCTTGTCTGGCTGAGGCATTTCCACCCAAGATCCTCTCTCCAACATTCTCTGGGCTCTGCTCCTTTCAAGCAAGGCCTGTTAGAAGGTCATGAATGTTAATGCTGAATGGGACCATCTAATAGTGTAATTCCAGGGTTCTCTCATTTGCAAATAAGAAAAGTAAAGCACAAACAAATAAGGGATGTAGTCAAAGTCATACAGTGAATGAGTGGCATATTCCTGGCTGATCCTGGGAGACACCCTTCCGTTTCCTTAGAGGTAACTGGTGAAACTGAGTCTTAATGCCATCAGTCCCTCTCTGATGAACAGGACTTGAGTTCTGAAAGTTATAAAGTTTTGCTACATAATTCACTCGTGTCAACCGAGGCAGGCTGGTCTACTGGCAGGATCAAGAAGCAACTAAGCGATTCATCCTACACTCCTTAGTTGCATCCGTCATTCCACAAACATGGATTAGATGCCTTCAACATGCCAGGCTTTGCCCCACAGACACTGAGATAAAGAAATGAGGTTCCTTCTCCTCAAAGAACCCAAACTCTAATAGTACAGGGTGACAATTGTGAATGCAAACACGAAGTAAAAGGTGGGTGAAAGAGAAGGTGATTACTCTATTTAAGAGGTATGAGATGGCTTCACCCAGGGAAAAAATTACTTAGGCTAAGTTTTGACTGGACATTTGCTGGGGACAAAGAAAAAGGTAAGAATATCTCAGGCAGTGGGTACAGCATTTGCAAAAGCAGCGAACTATGAAATACCAAGTCACATCCGGAAGGTTGTGTGCTAAAGCCAGGACATGAGCTGGGGAGCAGAGAGAGGTGGGGAGGGACGGGTCGAAGGAGATGGGACTGCATCTTCCAGGCCAGGGGGCGTCAGCAAAGGCTTCTAAGTGGGAGG
This sequence comes from Mandrillus leucophaeus, assembly GCF_000951045.1. NCBI lineage: Eukaryota > Metazoa > Chordata > Mammalia > Primates > Cercopithecidae > Mandrillus > Mandrillus leucophaeus. The sequence goes on along the minus strand of NW_012109807.1, from coordinate 386,584 downwards.
GGAACGCGTCGGATTCCTGCTCTGGAAAGAAGACTCTGCCAGCCATGTGGAATTTAGGCCCACAAGAAAGAAGTCTCCAGAAGGGGAGTACAGCGTGGGGACCAAGAATGTGGAGTTCTGAACCGGCCTGGGAGGCAGCTACGGGTGCGCCCATTGCCTGAGCATGTGACTGCTCTGTGCCTCAGTTTCCTCTCCTGTGAAATGGAGGTGCTGACAGCAGATACTGCATAAAACTGTCATGATGACAAAATGCTAGCACGACATAAAACGCCTAGGTCAGTGCCTGGCACACAGCATGTGCTGGGTAAATGCCTGATATTCTGATGCTGTTCTCCTCCCCACAGCCTCTCCCACAGACTCTCTTAATCACCAGCGTCCAAAAGGGTAGAAAAATTACACTGATGTTACACCTACCAGCCCAGCCTCTGCCTCTGCTCACACAGACCTCAGTGTCTATGAGTAGGACCAGATATTGATGTGTTGTAGTCAGAGACAGACAGAAAGAAAAACCAGCAAAGACTATTTTCCCATCAGTAAAATCTACCTTCAATGCAATGTTGACTGACCAGGAAGCAGCTCGTGAGGGCCGGCACTCACCTTATCGTAGGTGTAGATTAAGTTCTCAGACCTGGCCAGGCCGAGAGCCACCTGCATGGTCCTCCTGGCATGGACGCTGTCCCTCATGGCCCCCATCAGGAATGGGCACAGGAGCTGCACTGACCAGGTGTCAGGCAGCATCTGCAGCACCTGGGCGGCATCAAATTCCGTGGCGTGGTGGTTCAGCAGGTCCACAGCAGCCACGGCCAGCTCGTGGGCGGCAGGGCCAGCACGCAGGTAGATGGCCAGCAGCGTGTGGAAGAGGTGCTGGCGGTGGGGTGGGTCTCGGCCCTCGGAGCACCACAGGCAGTAGTCTTCAGCCGCTGCGAAGTCCCGCAGCTCATGCACCAGGATATGCAGTGCCTTCTCGTGCTCGCCCAGCTTCCCGTGCAGGATGGCGCTCTCCATGGGCAGCCCAGCTCCCCGCAGCCTCTCTGTGAGACAGAATCCACGGCTCAGAAAGAAAGGGGACCGCCGGCCACCCGCCCAGCGACTGGCCTCCTTGCTGCTCTGGGCTTCAGAAGGGGAAAAGTTGACCTGGCTCCCTCACAATGCCAGATGCTGCCCCCCAGATGACTGAGGGAAGCTTTTCCTGCATTTTCACACTGTGAATCCGGGTGTTAGTAAAACAGAAGGCAGACTCTACTCAAAAGTATAGCTGGACCACAGAATAATTCCTTTTTCCAGTGTTCAGAGGATGAACAGAACAAATGAACCACAACCTCAGAAAGGCCCAGTGGCTCAGTGAGTATCAGCCTTCCAGGTCTCCAGTCACTCCATCATCACTCCTATCCTCCCAGGACAGTATCTTTTGACTAAAATAGATAAACTCCTAACAAACACTACTTCCCCCAAAAGGTGTGCTGAACCCCTTTATTCCCATTTTAAGTAGATTTCATTAAATGGAATATGAACTCATATTATTCAAAATCCATCTCTACATTATTCAACAAAAGATTGCCAATAATAGGATTTTTTGTTTTTTTTCACCTGCAATTAAGCTTCCAGGTCCTAAGGAAAATGACATAACCCAAAGTGTCATTCCTGACCAAGGCCCTACCCTCAGAGGGCTGTGTCTCACTGGCAAAGTCACCTTGCTTCCTACCCCATGAGTAACTTCCCACCCCATCCCGTCTAGAACTGCACCAGCCCTTATCTGCATTGCAATTAAACTCTGAGTCTCTAAGGACCAGAAGTGAGTCTCATCTGTTTTTACATCCTCAGGAGATTATAAGATCTCTTCCTACTGCAAAGAAATATTATGAGGACGACCCTTAGTTCAGGGTCAAGGCTAATAATCAAATTACAGGCATTTGAATCTTGGCTATCCCTCAGGCCTGAAGAACATGGCAGACATTGTTAGCTGTGTAGCAAAGGGCTGGCCCTACAAGGTACATCCCTTATAACACCAGACACAGAAGCCACAATAGGCAACGCCTTCATCCTCACAGTGGAAGGCCAGCAAATAATTACTAAGTGGCAGCCATAGTTAAGGCCCCAGGAGAGGTGCAAAGACAGTTAAAAAAAGATCATTGTGGTGACTTACACTTCTACATCTATCATCTCATTTATATTTGACTCCCACAGCCACCCCGAGTGGATAGGTTGGGCTGGAATCGTTTTTACAACTTCCCTAGACTGACATCTCCCCAAGTCACCTAACTAAGAAAGGATACAAAATTACGTATCCTTGGATTCCAGTGCCCCTCCCACAGTGCTGCGGGGGATACCCCCATTGCCTGAAAGCTCCCTGTGCTACCTGCAAGCCCAGACTTACACCTAATGACTGCTCATACAGGGCCTCTTCCGCGAGGCTGCCTCTGACCCCTCCACCCCAAGGCACGGCTCGTGGGTTCCTCGGCCCTTCCAGAACTGTACCTGCCCTTATCTGCATTCCCATTAAACTGAGTCTCTGAGGACCAGGACTAAGTGTCATCCATTTTCATATCCTCAATGCACAGTGACACAACTCTACACACTCAGAAAAGCTGGCAGAACGCAAACATTGAACCACACACTTGTGGCTGGCCTGAGAGTTTTATAAGGAGATCTGTAAAGGCAAAAGGGTAAGTCAGGAGTGAGTAAAAATATTTAATAGCCGGGACACCCTGGCACTGACCAGTCAGGGACGGTGAGTGAACAGAGGTCGCACGCTGGATCGTCACGGAAGTCCTAATGTAGGTGCGGGTGCAAGCCAGGACCAGTGTGTGCTGGTCACATGAAATACCAACCCACACCTGTGTTCTGGCTCTACCACTCATGGGCTGTGTGACCTGTGGCAAGCAGGGTAACCTCTCTGGGCTTCAGTGCACTCTTCCATAAAAATGGAGGAAAAACGGGACTCACTTCACAGGGTTGTTGTGGAAACTGCGTGTCATAAGCCAGCCTCAGTGTTTCGACCTATGCCTGGCACAACTAGTCAATCCTCATTACTTGTGGATTCTGTATGGACAAAGTCATCTACTCGCTGAAATTTATTTGTAACCTCCCAATCAACACTCGCAGCAACTTTAAGGTCATTTGCGACAAGCACAGAGCCTGACGCAGAGCTGAGGCCAAAGAAGGAGCACCCTCCCTCCTTGCTTCAGTTCTTGTACTACCTACACGTTTCCTTTCCACAGGCTATTTCTTGCCACACTTTTTTGCATTTTGGTGCTTTTTGTTGGTGATTTCAGCACAGTGCTGAAGTGCTGCCTAGCGCGCCTGAGCTCAGGGAGGTTGTGATGTGCTTTAGGGAGACAACACATGTGTTAGATACGCTTTGTTATCAAAAATGGTATTAAAGGCCATTAAAGAAAAACACATCACTAACCCCAGTGAGTATAAATCCAGAAATTCTATGTCGAATGTGGCAAGAAACTAGTTAATTCTATCAGTTGCAAGCACCATGCTGCGCTGTGGAACTTTACACGATACAGAAACTGTGGTCTCCGTACCCCTGAGGAACAGAAACCCAAATCCCCTCCAAGACACCTGCACAACCTTCTTGCTTAGAGCTCAAGGGACCTGAGCCTTAAGCAGCCTGGGAGTGGGCTGCTGGGGGCCGTGCCTGCTGTAAGCCTCAATCAGAGACTGAAGTCATCAGAGGGAACTATGACTCAGTGCTTTGACATTCAATAAGGACACTCAAGAGACACACAGACGTCTAAAAGCTACCAGGGCAGCGCCAACATCATCAGTCAAAGGACACTGTCCATCTAGAGGCACAGTCCATCTTAAAGGCACAAGAAGCCTCATTTCTCCCTGCAGGGAGGCTGACTCTGTCAAAAGAGGTGCAAAGACTGGGTGTGGTGGCTCATGCCTGTAATCCCAGCACCTTAGGAGACAGAAGCAGGAGGATCACTTGAGGCCACGAGTTTGAGACCAGCCTGGGTGACAAAGCGACACCCTGTCTTCATTTAAAAAAAATATTTTTAAAGAAGAGGCTCAAAGAATCACCCTGTGGAATCACCCAGGAGCTGTGCCAAAGCCCTTCTCTCTGCTTCCTCCCACCCCCTTGATATGAGTTTTTTCCAAAGGGAGACAACACTGAGATCATCCTCACCAAGGAGAAAGTGAACTCGGTATAAATCGGACTTCTGGAGCAGCCGCCGAAGCTTGGCCTGCGTCTCGGAGGCCTCTGCGCCCTTGCCGCTGGTGGAGGCCCTCTGCTGCAGCACCTCTTCCAGGTAGAGCACAGCTAAGCGAGTGTGATACTCTTCCTTCTGCAGGAAACAGGGGGAGCCAAGCAGACAGACAGTGTTTTCAAGTGGGAAAGTCAAAGGTCTCCCCGGTCAGCCAGGGCTTAGAGCCCGGGGCTGCGCTGACATGAGCTGGGCACTCACTCACTGGATCAAAACCCTCTCAGAAACCACGATACTGGGGAATAGAACAAAAAGTCACCTCTTATTTTGAGAAGTAAGGGCCACAGAATGTAGATAACCTACAAAAAGGTATAGCTCCCTTTATTTCCTTTACGGATAATAACAAATAAGGAAAAGAGAGGGAAAATGAAAGTTAAGTGGGGGTGAGATGGAAGGAGAAAAAAATAAAGCTACCTATTGGTCCAGGTCTCTTTCCCCAAGCCTCAAGGCCCCCATCAGACCCTCAACAAGTACGGATGGATCACACCCGGGGAACAGACATTACACAGAACCACACGCCAAAAAGTGCTCTAGTTCAATTCCGTCTCTCCAGCCCACACTCTTTAGTCTAAGTTCTGCAGTGCTCACCTGCAGTCTCTTGTCTATCACAAGATGTTCCAGATACTTCACAAGGGCTTTAGGGTATTTTTTAAGGCAATTGATAATGTCGTCGGGATTGAAACTGTTCTTCTGCTGTTCATCCAAAGGTCTCTTGGTGAAAACCTGAACTCCGACCTGAAAGAGGAGCGACAATACAGTTGCTGTGCTTCTCAAACCCACCTTTTCTTCATCTTTATTTTGGTCACTGCACATTCAAGTTTGGATAAGATCATCACTTAAAATATGATGACATAATACATTAAATATGCACAGCTTTTTGTATGTCAATCATATCTCAATACAGTGGTTTAAAAAAGATAATTATGGAGAAAAACAGCCCAGCATGAAGCACTGTCAAAGGCCAGAGGGCAAAAAATCAAGACAGAAAAGCCAGCCTATACCCTGAAGCCCTCCTCACACCCCCCGTGCAAATTGGAAACTGAAGAACAAAGCATTTATTGGTGACAGGTTTTGACAAACCATGGAGTAACAATTTTATAACATTAAGATCATCCGAGAACAGGGATAGACAGTTGCCGAACAGTATGTGAAAAGATATCAAAAGTACTGAAATTTCTGTACAGTAAACCCACTTCTCTGAACATGGATTATCCACCCTGGGTTATTTATGATAGATGGTTAATCTGAGATCCGAGCCTCCAGTTCCTGAGAGAGTTTCCAGGCTGCCTTCCTGTGTCTATCAAGTGGAGGCACAGGTCCAATCCCCTGGTTCAAGGAAAGGACAGTGAGGCAGGCAGGAAAGCAGCTCTCCACTGCACCCCCCGAGCGCTTATATGTGCAGGTTCTATCACGTGCACGCACACACGCACCCCCTACAAGGCCAATACAGTCATATATCATGTATGACGGTACAAATTTTGGATTCTATAAGCCTGGATTTGTGTCCCAGCTCTACCAACTATAGCCTCAGTTTCCTTATGTGTAGCTAATGCCCACTGAGAGGTTGCTGTGATATTTAAGTGATGACCTTTGTCAGGGGATTGTTCACCGTGCAGTACACTGAATTCCGTGTATGTTCTGCTGTTATCATCCATAAGCATTAGGAGAGGCCTAAACCTTGCAACGGCACTGAGATCCATGTTGCAGGCGTGTGTGAGCCCGGTCAGGATGTGCTCTGCAGGCGTATGCACAGAGGCAAAGTAAAGATGGAGTAACGAGTATGCAAAGTGTAAGTGCCTGGCTCTGATTTTCCAGGGAAGCCAGCACCACGGAAGATATGAGAATCTATTCCAACTCAGGTTTTAGAAAGGCAGATGCAGCACTCAGAAACTCTCCATTCAGGACCAAAGTCCTGCATCAGAAAGCTCATTTTGTCTCTCTGAGGGGAGCCACCGAAGCATATACGTTTTTCACGATGAGAACTGACATGCCTGCTGTCTTCTTCCCAGTCACCTGTGGGGCTTTACTAAGGATACTGTCCTGAGCCTGCTACCTCCCCTCTAGCCAGCAGGTGCTTTTTCACTGTCAGCATTTCTCAGCCTCCAAGACGGGCCGAGTCTTGCTCATGGCTCCCCTCCCTCCTCCAGGCCCACCAGCTCCATGTTGGCCGTGGTGGGAGCAGGGATGAGGGCAACAGGCTGCCCGGTGTGGCCCAGGTCTGGGTGCTTCCTCCTCCCAAAGATCAAGTCCTGCAGGGCAACCACCTAATCCTGCTCCAGAAAACAGCAGTGTCAGACTTCTGAGGGGTCGAGGAGCGGGGTTCACAGACACAAGTTCTTAAGAAGACGCTAAAAATGCAAGCTGGCTATGTGTCTTGCTTTTCTACACAAGTGACTTGCCCCAGCAAGGGGATTCTCAATGGAATGTCTCAGCAGCAAGATGCAGAACTGCCCCAGAGCTAGAATCCAGAGAGCTCAAGGGAAGGTATTAAAAGAGGAACAACATCAACAACAAAAAACAGAGAAGGCTGAAATGTAGCTTCCTTTTCCCCTCTAAAATCAAAGTTTCTGGTGCCTGTTTTTACCACCTCCCCCAACCAAAGAGAACGCATTTTTATGAAGCACAAACCTCTTCACTTTTCTGCAGGACCCAATCAGCATAGGCCCACACTAGCTCCTCGTCTAAGCAGTAGGTAAGAAAATCCACGATGTATTCATACAGGTCTGAGCGTGTGGAGTCCTGGACGTCGCCATTCACAATGTTCACCCACAACTGGAAAGGAATCAAAAAGAAAAAAAGAAAAAGAAAAGAAAAAAATCGTAAAGGCACGTATCTTAGAATTAGTTGAGAAATGACATATGTTTACTTATTTGGCTTTTTAATACCTATTAAAGTAGTTAGAAAAACTGTAAATGCTTAAATTTTAGTTTTTTTGGAGAAATAAACAAATGTAAAAAGACATAAGTCCAAGAAATAAAAAAAAATAAAGCTCCCAGTTCCTCTCTCTTTCTTTCCTTTTCTTTCCTTTTATCTTTTCTTTTTTTTTCTTTTTCTTTTCTTTCTCAATAACAGTAAACAGAATTTATGCAGGGAGGTGAATATATTAAAAATGTTTCTTCATGAAATAAACAAAACAGTCTCTCATAACGTCTTGACACAGAGAAGATTCACTTACAAGCCAGGCTCTGTTTCTATCTTCTCCGTCACAGATATTCTTGATTTTGAAGTCTCCTTTGGACTGTGATAGGTAGATGCTGTGCTTTTAAAAAAGCTTTGGTGACTCTGTCCCCTGAGTTCCCACTGTCTTTTGCACAGGAAGCTCAGGATAGACTTCAGTGATAAAAGCCTTTTGCTTTTTCAGCCAGAAACTTCTCTACCATGTTAAGCGAAGCTTACTTTCAGGACCCTGGAATGAGGCAGCATCACGTGGGCGTGGAAAGGATGATGGTTGCGTGGGTTCCTTCCGCACTACCTGCATGGCGTGCCCCACCTACCCGCACACCACACCACCCCTCCAAGCCACAGCACAAGGAAGGAGCCTAGAAACAGGCGTGGCATATGAATTCTGGAATTCTGATATCAGCATATGAACACTTTTTATGATACTCGTTTCGTCAACACAGAATTCCCCAAACCAAATAATCACACATACCTTGAAATGTGCCATTTTATATACATTTCTACCACATATGGAGATTTATCCCATATCATTTCAAGTTTGCAAATCTACCTCTCTACAGCTCTGCTAAGGTTATTACTATACTTATATAAAGCTATAATTCTGAGAACACCAGGCTTTTGAAAATGAAAATTTTATCATTGACACCCAAATCTACTCTTGGCCATTGGGTACATGTTAATTCACCCCACCCCATTTTTCGTTGCTGCTGTTGTTCTGCTCTGCAATCAGGTTACCACGATAGTCTCACAAAGTGATCCAACACTAAATACATGTTCAGCCTTGCCAGAGTCATCAGGTTGACTTGAGCTTGGTGAATATGGCTGATGCCCTTGGCCCCTCACAAAACAAAGCAAAAGGGCACACCAGGAAACAACATGGTACAGCACAAATGCATAACGAATAATGAAGGGGAGAAAGTCTCCTGAGATTGTGAGATGAGGCTTTTCTCAAGATCAGCAGCAAGACGTAAGACACAAAATGTGACAATGCTAATAAATCGATGCCATTTCGATCAGGGTGCAGGACCTCTGCCGGGCCAATGGAGCACGGTTCAGATCTCAGATCTACCACAGATGCATGGCCTTGGACAAGGGGCTGGCGTGCACCAGCTGTGGTTTTGTCACAGGTGACCCAAGGATAAGAACTTACCCAGCTCACTGGCAACACTGATCGTCACTAACAGTGGAAATGATGAATCCGACTGTCATTCACTGCCTACATTTTCTGGTAAGGGCAGTGATATACTGTGACTCTGTGAGAAATCATATTTTCATTTCTTAAGTTTTCAAAAACTCAGTCTTGATAATGTTCTTTAAGGAGACGGAAAGACAAAGAGAAGAAAACTCTTGGCCAGCATTCCTCCAGGAATTCACTTTCTAAAACAGAATCATTTTTGTTCTGTATAAAAGGATGTATATCAGGCAAAAGTGGTCTCTCTCAACTTGTGAATTTTTTTTAAAGTAACACTAAGTATTACACGGTGCTGATTTTTAAATCACGTGGAAACGCGACTAAACTCACCTGAACTGCAGCTGCGTCTTGGTTATTATAATGATAGAGCAGTCCAAGTGCAAAATACCTGAAACAGGACAACATGGTAAGTACAACTTGTGTTCATCAGCTCCTGGAGGCGACCTTCACACAGTGACACCTCCCACTCCAAGCTCCCCATATTCTATTCAACTCGAGTTCAGGCTGGGTGCAGTGGCTCATGCCTGTAATCCCAACACTTTGGAAGGCCAAGGTGGGTGGATGGCTTGAGCCCAGGAGTTCAAGACCAGCCTGGGCAACGACATAGTGAGATCTATCTTTATTAAAATACTCAAAAAAATTAGCCAGGTGTGGGGTACACATCTGTAGTCCCTGCTACTTGGGGTGCTGAGGCATAAGAATCACTTGAGCCCAGAAAGTTGAGGCTGCAGTGAGCCCTGAATGTGCCACTGCACTCCAGCCTGGGTGATGGAGTGAGACCCTGTCTCAAAAAATACATGTGTGCGTGTGTGTGTGTGTGTGTGCGCGCGCATGCCCATGTAGTTCAACAACAAACAACCAAAGGATGTTCATTTCTGTATATTTACTTATGATACTAAAAATATATGCTCTGTCAGCTTCCAAAAAGAATCTGATTCCAGTCTAAGATGAGCTGAAAAAGTAAACTATGGAAAAATCACATCTGGAATTGCTTTACGATTTGCTTCAAATGTTAATATAATTTCATATGTCTTTGGTCTACTACTATTAACCCATATGAGGTACTAGAAGAATATGCAGAAGCTACGCTGCCTAAGCAGTGACTGAGAAGGAGGGCAGGGGCTTCAGACATGAGGAACAAGCAGGAAGGGCTAGTGTCCGGGCCTCGCAGACCACAGAGTCAGGGAGCGTCCTGGGAGAGAGTGCCCAGAGTTCAAGAACCTGGGTTTCAAGTCCAGCTTCTCTGACCTTGAGCAAGTAGGTTAACTTCCCCAGCCTCTAACTCCTCACCTACAAATGGAAAAGATCGGCAATAGCATTGGCATTGCCTGGGCAGCGAGCCCTCAGCACCCTCCCGAAGTCTGCAAGGGTGCCACACTCCTGGTCCGCCTCCCCAGCAGGAAACTGGAGAAGGCTGACCAGCGGGAGGTCAGGCTCCTTCCCTCCAAGGGCACACTCTCAAGATACTGGGGCATCCACATGAATCCTTCTCTTTTCCTCAACCTTTTGGAAAGCCATGCTGACTCTACAGATCCCACCATCCCTTGTCACTTCTGCCTCCTGAGAAAACTAACACTGATTCCACAGCATATCCGAGTGGCTGATGGCAACTGCTGAAAAGGCCAGTACCCATGTGGAAGGCTCTGGCGTCTCAGGCACTAGCACAGTGACCCCAGGGTCTCTGTGGGAGTTCATCCACGCTTTTGTCGTTTTGAATCCTTAACAAAAATCATAGACCAAAAAAAATTGTGTTCTCTAAGTGGAGCTGAGGGATCAGCCAACCCCTCTCATTTTTAAAGATAAGAAAACTGAGGCCTAGAATGGTTGGGCGAAGTATTAGCTGCCCAGAATGGAGAAGCTGCTGTTCCCAACCAAGCCAGGCACTATGCATTAACAGCCCACGATATATAAGGCCATCCACTAACTCATGCACATAAGGAAGGTGGTTTTTTATTTTTTTGAGACAGGGTCTAGCTCTGTCCCCAGGCTGGAATGCAATGGTGCAATCACTGCTCACTGAAGCTTCAACCTCCTGGGTTCAAGCAATCTTCCTGCTTCAGCCTTCTGAGTAGCTGGGACCACAGGTGTGCACCACCACACCCAGCTAATTTCTTTTTAATTTTTAGTACAGACGAGATCTTACTATGTTGCCCAAGCTGGCCTCAAACTCCTGGGCTCAAGCAATCTGCCTGCCTCGGCTTCCCAAAATGCTAGGATTACAGGCATGAACCCCCATGTCCAGCCAAGGAAGGCAGAGTTTAAAACCATACCATATATCAACAAGATCAAGAAGCCTCCCTTTGAATCTATTTATTTAGCTATCTATTCAATTCAGTAGTCAGTAACTAAAATGCACTGTAAATTTTACCAATAAACATGTGGCATCTCCCATAAGTGAATACGAAGCAAACTATAAAGGAAATTAAAAATAACTTCATGGCCGGGCGTAGTGGCTCACCCCTGTAATCCCAGCACTTTGGGAGGCTGAGGCGAGCGGATCACCTAAGTCAGGCGTTCTAGACCAGCCTGGCCAACATGGTGAAATCCTGTCTCTACTAAAAATACAAAAACGACCTGGGCGTGGTGCCCTTCCTTCTGCTTCACTCCCAGCTACTTGGGAGGCTGAGGCAGGAGAACTGCCTGAACCCAGGAGGCAGAGGTTGCAGTGAGCCGAGATCACGCCACTGTACTCCAGCCTGGGTGACAGAACAAGACTCCGTCTCAAAAAAAAAATAGTAATTAAAAAAAAAAAGAAAAATAACTTCGTTTACTCACAAAGCCCATTACTAGTTCCAAATTGTACTCCAGATCATTCAAGCATGGGTGTGAGAACAAATGCCCTCCAAGACCCCTTCAAGGGGTCTGCAGATGGTGGTGACAGAGAGGGCATCTGAGGAGCACATGCATCTGCTGTCACTATGATTTCATGGCAATCACCTACAGGTCCTTGGGAACGCAAACATCACACTGGCTAAGGCTAAGTCACTTCACGAGGATCTCCTCAGCAAAGGGCCTCAGTAAGGGTGCAGGGCAGGAAGCCCTGGTTGTGTCAGGAGGGGAGCACTCACTTTTTGTGCTTCTCTAGCCAGGCGGCACTGTCTGTCAGGAGACAGAAGTTCTCAGTGACCAGGAGGTCCAGCAGGCTGTCGTGGTCAGCCTCTGCGTACAGTTTGAGCAAGGCTGTGTCGATGTCCTCCTTGTAGCCATTTGCTACCTCTGTGCTGCGGACCTCGTTCAGGTAGCTCATGAGGAAGCGTTTGCACTTGGCCATCTTCTCCTGGTCCCCCTGGGTCAGCTGGTTCAGGTCTGCGTACTCATGAAGAGGAGGGTGGGACCGGGTGAAGGAGGAGGAGGTGGGCAACAGGAAGGGGTAGAGAGAGATCAGCTCCCGGACATCAAGCTGGCCGCTTCTGCAATTACAGTGTCAAACTAAATGAAGCAAAAAGAGAGAAGAGTACACATAGGCACACAAAACAGCACTGGAGGGGAGTGCACAGTGGCACACGTTCACAGGGGGCTGGGGAGCTGGGGACAGGGTAATCACGTCGGGGTGACCATTCTAATCTGCGAGTGCAGCAAGGCACCATCCAACTGGGTGCTCCCACCTGGCTCCAAAAAAGAACAGAAGGGACGAAGGTGAAAGACACATACGCAACTGGCGTGAGAGTGGAACACCAAAATGCCTATGATGAAGAGAATACCCAGCTGAGCCTGGAAACCAAGGCAGAAAAAGCAACACCCGGGATAACAAGCCATCAGCGTCTGCGGCTGTGCAAAGGCAGCATCACAGCTCTGCTGAAACCAGCATTTTCCTGGCACTAAATTACAGACAGATTTGTTGAATGGTCCTTAAAGAAGGGACTTTATAAAAACATTAACTTACAACTTCCTCACCAACATCTCACAACAGAAGACACAGAAATATTCATGTGGCCATTTCTGTGGGGACTCTCGTAGAATTTCAGAGCCTAACATTGGGATGCAACAAACAGTTCCTTTCCTATCTCCTCTCTGGAACCTGCTCGTCCCGGCTACAATCAGAGCAGGGGCTGTGGATCTCAAACCTGGCCCAGTGTCAGACCCAGCTGTGGAAACAGAAGCAGGGGCCACCCCACCCCAGACACACGGAATGGTGAGGAAGGACCCAGGATCCATGCTGCCTGTGATGTTCAGTGCATCCTCTTTCACCTAAGCTCTGATCAGCTTAAAGCCTCCTCTACTGGCTTCTGCCTCTGGCTGCCCTTCCTTCCGCTTCACTCAGCCTCTCCTGACCTCCCATGATTTGTACAACCCATAGGATAAATTTCAAACCTCTTAGTATGGCATTCAAGGCCCTTCCCAAACTGATCTCAAGCTACTCTACAACTTCAGCCTCAAGCGTCCCTCCCACACCCCAACACTTCTACTAGACCTGCTTATTTTGCCAATTTGTACATTTCACGCCTCTCAGCCTTTGCTGTTGTTCTTCCCTTGCCCAAAGCAGTGGTTCTTGGTGAAAAGCAATTTTGCTCCCTGGGGAACATGTGGCAATGCCTGGAGACAATTTTATCATGACTGGGGTGGGGGTGTGCTATGGCATCTAGCAGGTAGAGGCCAGGGCTGCTGCCATTAAACACCCTGCAATGCACAAGACAGTACCCCCCGCCCAAAGAATTATCTGGCTCAAAACGTCTACAGTGCCACAGTTGAGAATCCCTGACCTAAAGTACAATTCTTGATTTGAGAAGTTTCTGCTCATGGTTTAAGGTACAGGATGAATCCAGTGAAGATTCCTCCACTGGCTCATGTGAGCCCATGCAACAACGCTTCCACAGCAGAGCGGCACCTGTGCTGCAGGAAAGGCACACATCCAGTTTCCAAGCTAGAACGGGCATGCCAGAGAAGCAGGCACTGGGTTACCCTTCCATCCACTGCTCAGATGCTCAGGCCACGTTTGCTGAATGAAAGAAGAGCTGAACCTAGCTGATACAATGACAGGCTGCAGGTTGTCTAAAGGAAGAGACACAGAGCCCACGTGCCCAGGTTACATATGATCAATTTTCTCTTAAGTATCAACCATAACTAGCTGGTAACTGTGGCCTCTGGCACGGCACTGAGAAGGAGTCAGAGGACGGGCCCAGTTCAATGAGGAAAAGAAAATCACAATTTATTAGCAACATTTGCTGTGAGCAAGAAAAGGAAGTGGAATCATCTTTGTCTTAGAAGTGTCTTCTTCAAATATCAATTCTCAGGCTGGGCGTAGTGGCTCATGGCTGTGATCCTAGCACTTTGGGAGGCTGAGGCAAGAGGATGACTTGAGGCCAGGAGTTTGAGACCAGCCCAGGCAACACAATAAGATCCCGTCTCTATAAAAAAATAAAAAATTTGCCGGGTCTCGTGGTGGCATACACCTGAAGTCCTAGCTACTCAGAGGGCTAAGGCAGGAAGATCACTGAGCCCAGTAGGTCAAGGCTGTGGTGAGCTCTGATTGCACCACTGTACTCCAGCCTGGGACACAGAATGAGATGCTGCTTCAAAATGAGGGAAAAAAAAAAAAAATCCGTTCTCTCAGTCACACTTTGGACCAAAGCAGAGCAGCAATCTAAACTTAAGCCATTAAGAGAGTGAGGTGCGGAAGTACAGAAACGTCACCCTAATAACAGCCCCCACATCTATTCTCTTACAAAACCCGAGGACTGCTCTAGGAATCCATCTGAGGACAATCACCTAATGTTTCAGATTAACCCATGAGAGAAGGAAGACACCTTGGGATACACCCATGACCCCGGTGAGGAGGTCTCCAACACTGTAGGGCTGACACAAGATATGACAGAAAAGAGCCTAGGTCCAAAGGGGCGAAAAACTGACTTAAACCCTGAAGCCACGGGTCTTACCAAGAACAGAGAACACGTAAGAGTTGCATAAGGAAAAGTTACGTGGGGCATCATTATTCAAGGAATGATTCCTTTTTTACTCAGAAATCCATTCTCTACAGCCAATTTTGTAACTGTAATAATTTTCAGTACTGCCATCCCTCAAATACCCAGCACAGAGCGAAAGATTAGAGCCACCGTGGATGTAAGGATGTGGCTGGTCATGAGCACACCCCCTACAGAACAGGCAAGGGAGGCGTTCTGCTCAAGTCACTACTTCGATGAAAATATCTATTCAGGGGCTTCCTGTACATGTATTTCTTAGACAGCTGTAAACTGTGCAGAATCTATCCCGGAGAGATATTTTGAGAAGTTACTCTAAAGGCAGTGCCTGGGTAGGATATTTCAAGACTCTCATAGCAGGTCTAACTTAATCTTCTGCAAAGAGTGCTGAGCAAGGCCTGGGACGGCTAACTCCTGCCTCACTGAGCACTCAGCTGTGGGGCAAGGGCAGCCGGAGGCGGCGTGACTGCGAGGCGTGCCTGTAAGGCAGGTGTGGCGGGCGGGGGAAAGGGGAGAACACACTCCACAGCCCACAGGCACGTCTGACAAGCACAGGAGTCATTGCAGTGCCAGAAGGGACCTCCTTAAGAGAAACTCAACTTTCTGAGAGCTGACCAGGAACAGAACAGTTAGAAGGTCATTAGAGGATGACGGAAAGTTTCATAGGTCTTTCCAGAAGCACTGTGTTCCCCGTCACCCCACCCCAAACTCACAGCTTCTTGTAAAATCACTGGAGAGAAGCAAGAGCGAACCACGGCGCCTTCCTAGGGGTCCTCAGCGTGCAATCAGATCCGCTCTTTAGAATTTTCTCCTGACAAAACAATCTTGATGCGTCCACGGGACTAGTGTCTGTGCCCTTCCTCTGCTCCCACTCTAAGACACAGGCCAGTTAAATTAAGGCTCCGGGTGAGGGGGTGACGCCGAGGAACCAGCATTGGCGGGGTCTGCTGTCACAAGCAACCCCCACCGTATCCACCTGAAGCACAATCTAACCATGCAACACATCCCACCGCGACGTCACACCGGCAACGCAGGTTCTGGCCACAGAGGGGCACTGTGGTGGCAGCCTCGCTACCAGCACCTCAAATTACCTGAAGAGCTCTTTAGCTTCCAGGAAATGAAGTTGTGCAAACTGTATAAATCCCGCCTGCTGCAGAATTCTTCTGTACATTACCTGCAAGGCAAGACAGGGGAATCTCTTAGCGAATCTCGAAACCACCACGGCAGGGTTAAATTCATCTAACCCTAAATAAATGGTTGTTAGAACATAGACATGTACAATTACAAGCTGAGGAAAAAACAAGGTGTGTATGAAATGACATATGTCTGCCTCTTTGTGGTTTTATTTTTGTAATTCTCCAATGCTTCCCAAACGCACTTCTTGATCTCCAATTCTCCTCCTCATTAACTCACAGGGCTTCAACGAGTCCCCGCACTTGTGATTGCTGAGATGGATATCAGCAACCCTGGTGTTTCTGGCAGTCCAGGAACTGCCTGGCCTTCTTCCACTCTTGTGGAATTGAACTCACAGTACCACCTTTCAGAGCATCCCTCAGAGCACAGGGCCAACTCATTTCATAACAAAACAGATAAACACCCAGGCTTTCTTAGCCAGAGATGCAGAAATGCTGCACGTTCCATCTCCTGCTGGTGATGTCCAACTCACACTAACACATCAACATCCGACACTCCTGCAATAAAGGGGCCAGTTTATCGTGTTTACTCCACTATGACCCACATTTCCATGACCGCTTTGTTCTTGTTACATCCAGCAATAGCAGAATGCACGTTAGGAAGCTGCTGTGTGGCGTCTCTGATCCCACGACCCGCTCCGTCACCGTCCAGTATGGCTGGCGTCCAAGTCCTGCCCATCGTCTATATGAAATGGCTCCTGGACGTGTTTCTTCACTCTGTTCCTATAGACGCCACCACCATAGCCCAGGCTCTAATCGCCTCAAGAGTAAAGACTGTGTTTTAATTAGTCTGTGACTTTGACACCTCCTCTTTCTAACACATCCTTCCATTTGACAGCCACACATTCCGTGAAGGCACGGCACATACATCACTCACCTAGCGTCTCCCACTACTAGCCTAGTGTCTGCCATTCAGTCGGTGCTTACTGATCCATTTGTATGAAACTCCACTTCCATTGTCACTCACTATCCCCATCTTACAGGTACAAAAACTCTGCTCAGAGATGTTACATTCTTAGCCCCAACTTACTGAAGTAAGAATCGGCTGGACCGTGATTTAAAACCAGGCCTTTCTGATTCCAGAGGCCAGATCTTTCCACTCACTGATTCTTCCAGGCACACAGCAGGCAGTTGGTATGTCACCCACTGAAGTACAAGGGAAGTGGAGCCCCAGTGCGGAAATGCTATCCATCCTGTTCTCTTAAATTACTTTTCAAAGGGCTTTCACTCAGCACCCGAAGACACGGTGGAAGGAAAAAAAAAAGCTTTCACTACACAGTAGTTTTAAAGGACTCTCAGAAGCATAGCAACCGTTCCCCACCTACTTCCAGTAGAAATCCCTTTAGAGACGTCAGAAAAAGCAGGCTGCTCAAACCTTTCAGTTTTCTTTTTACCATCTGTCTTTATTTTTCTTCCCCGAAACCAGCCATTTCTGACATAAAGACCGAACCAATTATGCCACCCAACAGTAAGCAAAAGGGAGTGAGGTAAAGTTCTGTTGCCTGGAATGCCAGTAACATTTCCGAAAGCAGAAATACTAGAGGCCAGCCACTTAGCAAAAGGGATGCAGAGGACCCATCAGCTGCTGCAGAAGAATTCTCAATCACACCCAGGCTTGTTGAGGAGAAATCAGCTGAACGGCAATTTATTCCTTATGGCGGTAGGATTCAAATGGCATCCACTCTTCCCCTATCTGCAGGGAAATGGAAGTTACTTTTGTGGACATTCCAAATCTCAAGAAGAAGGGGTTATTTTCTATACTCTAGTCTGGGAATGCTACACGCGCACTTCGAAGGGGAATGCCAAGAGGTTCTTCGTCCCGGATGTAAGCATCACGGATGCGGAAGCCCGGGGTGATACAGAGAGCACCGCTGGATTCCACCTAAAAATGCCTGATCAGAAACTTTACCAAGCATGGCCAATTCTTGGTTCTCTGAAGTTGACGGTCTCATTCCCAAACTGTCTACTACCATCGATGCCTCCTCCTGCTCTCTGCTCAGGTGATCCTGGGTTATAAAACCTGGAGCCAGGTAGGCTGCCAGGGAAAAGACGAGACGGATGAATACATACGAAGGACAGAGAACAAGAAAGTCCATTGATCTCCAGAGCTAACTCATCAGTGGAAGCTCCAAGCTTCTTTTTTCATTACCAGCTCATCCCTCATTATAAGGCAGTGGTACAAATTCCCAGGTGAAGAGAATAAGTCAACAAATTAGCCCTCTAAGAAGCCACCCTATGTCTACTCTGTACAGAGGCTGCAGGCCAGGCTTAAGAGGCTGCATGGATTCTGGAAGCAAGTTGAAACTGAAGTCAAAATCCTTATTATTAGTATTATCTTTCTGAACTGACATTTCTAACATTTGTGATTTGGGGAACTGGAAGAAGATTCTAATCTAAAGATTTCTAAAACTGTTCCCAAGGCTGCATTGTCTAAGTTAAATATCACACAAGCGCTTCTGGAGAGAACAGTTCCTCCAAACACTAAATTCAAAGGGCAGCTTCTCTCATGGCTCCTTACTATGCACTGCCTAACCAAATACACAACCTTTCAACTAATGGAATGTTACTCAGCCTTAAAAAGGAAGGAAATTCCAACACATGCCACAACACAGATGAACCTTGAGGACAATGTGCTCAGTGAAGTCAGCCAGTCACAAGACAAATACTGAATGATTCCCCGGATACGAGGTCCCTAGTACAGTCAGGTTCATAGAGACAGAAAGCAGAATGGGGGCTGCCAAGGGCTGGTGGGGGTGTAGGGCAGGGAGGTGGGGAGTTAGTGTTCAACAGTACAGCGTTTCTGCCTGGGAAGATGAAAGGTCTGGAGATAGAGGGTGGTGATGGCTGCACAGCATGGTGAATACACTCAATGCCACAGAACTATATACTTAAAAATAGTTAAAATGGTAA
Organism: Mandrillus leucophaeus; assembly: GCF_000951045.1. Taxonomy (NCBI): domain Eukaryota; kingdom Metazoa; phylum Chordata; class Mammalia; order Primates; family Cercopithecidae; genus Mandrillus; species Mandrillus leucophaeus. Next base: position 367,974 of record NW_012109807.1, on the reverse strand, counting down.
AATGTATGTTATGTATATTTTACCACTTTTTTTTTTAAAAAAAAACTTCTCCAGGTAGATTTTTTCCCTTTACTGAATTTTGGTAGTAGCCGAAGTCATCTCATTTCTGTGGTGATCTGTGGTGGAGGCTGAGGTGAAACGCTCTAAAATCAGAATGTGTGGGTCTGAGTGCAGGCTCTGCCCGTCATTAGCTGTGTGGCCGTGGGCAGGTTATTCTGACCCTCCACGTGGCATCTTCATCTTTATAAAGGGAGCAGAATCAAGCAACTTCAGAGTTGGGGTGGGGATTAAGAGAGTGCAGTTGGGTGTGGCCGTCACAACAGTGCCTGGCGTGCAGTAAGCACACAATAAATGTTGTCTCTGTCTTCAGGCTGAGCCTGTAATTAGCACTCCTAACTAATCCCAGGCTTTAACTTTCTCCATCACCTTCTAGGTCTGTCTGCTTGATTCTATCACATCTCTGTGAGTAACGGAGGGAGGTGGATAAATCCTTTTCTAATGAAAGAAAGACTTACAGAAAATTAGATTTTAAAAGGAAACTTCCTATGAGCAGCTGGAACAACCACACGGTGGCAGCACCGACACTGTCACGTGACAAAAGCCAGTTCCTCAAACATGGCGCCTCAGGTGGCTACACCAACTCCTAGGCCAAATGTGATACAAAAACGCATCAAGTGGTGAGGCGTGGATAAGGAATATAATGGAGTCATTTACTGCAACTCAGAAAAATATTTTCTTTCAAGTCTGTAAAAACTGGATAGGTCAAATGTGGGCTCAGACTAGAATATTTTTCATAGCTATAGTAAGAATTTTTTGAGAAAGGTGACAACCACAACCAAATGAGTCTGCAAATACCACAACAGGACACACACCATGTAAACCTTGGAGCTGAGGGGAGATGGACAGGCACACAGGGGCGACGCAGACTCCTAAGCCAGTGCTGACGACAGCACGAGCAGGCTGCCTCTCCCCTTCCTGAGCTTCCCTCTCCAGGGCTCTCGGCTATGACTGGTTCTTTAATTCAGGGATGGGATGGGGCTAAGAGGCAGTGGGTCACCCTGACTAGATTACACGATCCACTGCAGACCTGGAGAAGGGAAACTGGCAAACACAGTTATTGCCAGCCAGCTACCAATGCACAGAGGATAGTCTACTCCTGGCATGGGGCAGACCACTAAGATTCATGTTATAATGCCCGTTACATGGAGAATATAACAGGAATACACGAGACATAAGTATCATTCTTGTAAGTATAGCCAGATTCTAAACAAAAATTGGCATGAATGTTACCATTTTAACTATATTCATACTAATCCCTTTTTTTTAACTTATTAAAAAACCATGTAAGTTATTGTCTAAACAGAAACATCTTTCCCAAAATATATTAGGTGGAACATGAGGACCATGGCATTCTCGTTGTTAAAAAGGCAATGTGTCCTGATTGAATAAATTTGTAAACAGGTGTGTATGTCTATGTATCTATATATGTAAATGTTATATAAAATATACAAACTGAAATGCACTTGTGTAGATATAAAAATACAACTGTATCATGTATAAAATGATGCATTTCTATATATATAGAATATATCTATAGAATATAGATATAGATAAATATATAGTATATATATATATCCCTTCTTGAGGGTGCACAGAAAGATAAAAATATAATAATATATAAAATATACCCTCTTAGGGAATCACAATAAGTATTAGAATATTAGAGGCTCTGAAAAAACCTTCAATTAAGAAACCCAATTAACTTAACCTTCCAAAATAGAATCTTCCTCCCACCCTGCACCTGTTACTGTCCCTGCACAAGTGTTTGGTGAAACAAAGTGGGAAGCCTTGATTCAGAAGGAAGCCTGCAATGGACACATGCAAAGCACAAAAAGTGGTCAATTCCAAATATGGCAATAGGGAAAGGAGGCAGCGAGGTGGTGGCAAGAAAAGAGGGAGAGCACACATAAGCAAAATTTACAAAAAAAAAAAAAAAAAAAAAAAGGTCCAACCTCTCTTGGGAAGGATATACGCAAAAAATTGCAACACTGGTGACTTAGAGAGAAAAATGATGTGCTAAGGAAGAAAAGGACATTTGCCATTTGATTTTTCTTTTAACCACACGTATGTATTTTTTTCTTCTGTGCTTTTCAAAATTCAAAATTCCTAAGTAATATATTCAATAGGGCTCAAATTTTGAGGCATTGAAAAGGGATACAGCGAGCCCTCTCATTCCTGTCGCAGCCAGCAGATGCCCTCCAGAAGGAATCAGTGCTATTAATTTCTTGTGTAGCCTCCCAGAGACATGTTATGTATTGACGAGCAAATACTTTTACGCCATTTTAATAGCGGTAGCATGTTATGCAGGTTCACTGGCACTTTGTGTAACTTATTCCACCTTAATGCTACGTGTTAAGCCCTAAAGGCCTTGACACTCTTCCTGGCTGCACAGCGCTGCAGCCCCTGTCTGGGCTATAATACATTTAATCATGTCCCACTGGCAGCCTCTAGGTTTTGTGGTTGTTGCTTTTTAACAAACAATAATGGAGTGAAAAGTTTTCTGCATTTGTTATTTTGAATTTCAGTGATCAGATCTGTAAAATACACCTCTGGGTATGGAATTGTAAGTTTTAATGTCGACAGATATTCTTGAATTGCCCTCCCAAGAGGCTGTATCAATTTAAATTATTACAGGACACCTGAAAGCACCCGTTTCCCCACTTTCACCAGTACGGTATTATCAAACTCTCTGATCTCTGATAATCTAATGAATGAAAAATGTACTGGTGTATTCTTATTGTGCATACCTCTATATGAGAGACAAAGCATCTTTTCATACATCTATTAGATAGGCAATTCTTTTTTTTTTTTTTTTTGAGACAGTCTTGCTCTGTCGCCCAGGCTGGAGTGCAGTGGAGCAGTGGCACAATCTCGGCTCACTACAACCTCCGCCTCGCGGGTTCAGGTGACTCCTGTGCCACAGCCTCCTGCATAGCTGGAATTACAGGTGCATGCCATCATGTTCGACTAATTTTTGTATTTTTAGTAGAGACAGGGGTTCACCATGCTGGTCAGGCTGGTCTTGAACTCGTGACCTCAAGTGATCCTCCTGCCTCAGCCTCCCAAAGTGCTGGGATTACAGGTGTGAGTCGCTGCACCTGGCCAGCAATTTCATTTTCTATAAAATGTGTTCATATTCATTTTTCTATTGGGCTATTCATATTTCTTTCATATATCCCAAGGAATTCTTCAGATATTAGACAAATTAGCTCTCTTTCTGTGCTGCAAACTACAAATATTTTTCCTAATTTGCTATTTCTCTTGAATTTGTTTATAGGTTTTGCCATGCAGGATGTGTATATGAGAGAGAGAAAAAGAGAGAGAGAGAGAGAGAGAAAGAGAGAGAAAGAGAAAGAAAGAGAGAGAGAGAGAGTGTATGTGTGTGTGTGAATTTAATTTTTTCTTTATGGATTCTGGGTTTTCAAATAAATTATTTTAAAATATTCCAAAACCATCTGGGCACGGTGGCTCATGCCTGTAGTCCCAGCACTTTAGGAGGCCAGGGTGAGCAGATGACCTGAGGTCAGGAGTTCGAGACCAGCCTGGCCAACATGGTGAAACTTCGTCTCTACTGAAAATACAAAAAATTAGCTGGGTGTGATGGCACGTGCCTGTAATCCCAGCTACTCGGGAGGCTGAGGCAGAAGAATCCCTTGAATGCAGGAGGCGGAGGTTGCAGTGATTGTGAGATTACGCCACTGCACTCCAGCCTGGGTGACAGAGTGAGACTCCATCTCAAAAAAATAAATAAATAAAATGTTCTAAAACCAAGGTATCTGGGAAGGTGGTGGCTGTTACAGACGGAATGCTTGTGTCTGCCTAAAATTCCTATGTTGAAATCATTCCCCCTAGGGTATTAGGAGGTATAGTCTTGGGGAGGTAATTAGGATTACATGAGGTCATGAGGGTGGAGCCCTCATGAATGGGATCTGAGTAGTGCCCTTATAAGAATACTGAGAGAGCTTCCTTCTGTCTCTGCCATGTGAAGACTGAGAAGACGGCCGTCTACGAATCAGGAAGCTGGCCATCCCCAGACACCAAACCTGCAGACACCTGGATCTCGGGCTCCAGACTGAGAAATAAATGTTCGTTGTTGAGGTCATCCAGTTTATAGTATTCTGTTCTAGCAATCTGAGATGACTAAGAAAGTAGGGGTACAGTTTTTTAATCTCTCAGTCCCCTCTGAAAAGAGACAGAATGATTGATTCATAACAGCACTATTCACCACAGCCTAAGGTGGTAGCAACTTATTCATCGACAGATAAATAAGCAAACAAAATGTGGTAAGTACATACAATGGAATATTATTCGGCCTTAAAAAGGAAGAAGATTCTTCTGTGCTGCAACATGGATGAACCCTGAGGACATGCTGCTAAGAGAAATAAGCCAGTCACAGAAGGACAAATATTGTATGACTTTACTTCTGTGAGGTTCCTAGAGTAGTCAAAGTCATAGAGACAGAAGTAGAAGTGGGGATTGCCTGGGCTGGGTGCAGAGGGAATGGGTGGCCATACGGTGGGAAGGGGGAGGTGACTTTGCAGGCTCCAATTTGCCACGTGTGCCAACATGGAGAAATCTGACATAAAAGAAATCTGTATGCTTTGAGCCTCTAAGCAAACAGATCAAGTCACTACAAGGGAAGAAAACCCAGATTGTCATCAGATTTTGCACTGCAACTCTATCATGGTAGAACATATTTAGGTTCCTCATTGAAAGATAAGACGAGTGGAGGACTTTGTATCTAGCCAAACTGGCCCTCAAGGATAAAGTCTGCAATGAACTGTCACTGTCATCAAGAAGCACAAACTCAAGAGACAGTGTCCCCATATTCCCACTGTGAAATATCTCCCAGAGGACTGCTTTAGAAAACCAAAATGACTAGAAAGACATCAACAGAAAATTTGATGGTGAGCATTCAACACATATTTGTCCACAGAACTAAGCGACCAAATAGCATGCGGAAGGCTCGATGCTCTCAAAAAGTACAGACAATACAACCATCAACAAATAGGGAAGAATGAGAGGTTATACAAAAAAGATGAGACGCTTGCTGACTGCCTTCCGGGTACCGGATGGGAATTGAGGGCTATTCCTCCAAAGCAGATGCTGAGGAACACAGGGGAAGAGTGATGAAGACGTTACTGGCTAATTTCAAACACAGCTCCAAGTGGGGAGGCAACAGACAATAGAAACCCTCCCAAAAAAGAGAACGTAAAGGAATTTTATAAGGTGGATAATATTAAGGTAACCATTAGAACAAAAAAATACAACACAAATACACCAAAAGACAGAAAAGAAGGGAGGAAGACAGAGAGACACAGAGGGACAGTGGGAAGAAGGAAGGGAAAGAAAATGAGGGGGGTAGAAAGGGAGGTGGGGGGGGAGCGGGGGAGAGAGAGAGACAGAGAGAAAGAACATGAAAATAAAACAGACCACACAGTGAAACGCAGGAGGCAGTGAATAGAGAGAAGGAGAGAAACTGAGTTTAGACTTCTTTGAATATACTTTGTTTTACTGATTTGACTTTTGAGCTCTGTAAATATTTTAGATAATTATCAAACAAATTAAATTTTAAAAAGCAATCCCCAAAAAAATCAAGTCAAATGAAACAAATGAACCTAACTACATATATAAGAGCTGGTGGCAGAACCACACAGAGGAGAACTACCTCACGTGACATTAAAACAGTAATTTGAGTGTATAGCCTAGCGAGATTTTCCCTAAGGATTAAAAAAAAAAAAAAGCAGAGCAAAAACATTCATTGGACGAGTGTGGAAACACGAGCACTGACCAGACACCCAGCACACAAAGGAATCAGTGATGATTTGGGGGAGTGACGACAATGGTACTGTGGTTACATTTCAAAGAGCATCAGTGCCTTTAGAGACATGTATTAAAATGTTTTTAGATGAAATGGAAAAAAAAAATCTATCAGAGCTCAAGCTTAAATATAAACACTATCCATATTGTGTGATAGAAATGAAGTAATATTTTGTGTGTGACACAAACCTTTGTCTATAGAGCAGGATGTCCCTTTACTGTCTCTTATTTTAAATACAGCATTCTAAACTGTAATATAATTTAAGGCCTGTTTTCTAAAGTTCTGAACAACTCTTTTGGCTCGAAGAAATGATCCTTAATCCCAGCCCCACAGTCAAACTTCTTGACAAACCCCTTGCTAATTCAGAACTCAGAGAAGCGAAACCAGCCCTTGCTTTAAATGAAGGGAAAGGAGTGCAACGGTGAAGAAGTCTACTGAGCTCAAGCTTCTCGTCCTTCCCCTTCCTGATTTCTTTAAGCTTGGGGTTTAGCACGTGGTCACAAGCACTCTAAGACTAAAAGAAGCAATGTACTTAACCAGATGAGCTGAATCTAATCCTTTAAAACATACACATTTATGAAAAGTCATTTCTGAACCTTTTTTTTTTGCATCAATATTGTTTTATTGTTTAAGGTTTCCATTTCAAACGAAAACCCGGTGCTGCCAATCCATTATACCACAGCTCTGCTGAAGTCCAGTTGGAAGCTCTGAATTACTCATTCATTCTTTCCTTGGTATTAAAAGGAAAGAACTTACCCAGGACCTAGGGGAGGGAGAAGCGTGGAGCTGAGGGGTGAACTGATAAATGGTATGGGCCGTAAATCGCAGGTGCATGGGGTAATAAGTCCTTAGCTCTGCCCAGAGGAAAGGGAAGGCTTAGTGAAGAGGAGATATTTAAGCGAGGTATCAAAACCATTTTATCAAGGAGAGACGTACACTCCAGTAATTGCAGGGTAAAGGGCCCCGCGGGGAGCGCCAGCCTGACTTAGCCAGCCTGATGTCCAGAGGCATGGCTGATCTGCGCTGCCATGTCTTGTCTGTGAAATGAGGACAATGGTACCAGCCATGACCGAATGCTTTTGAGGGTTAAAACAACAAATGTTTTTAGATGCCTTGCAGGGTTCCTGACATATCATCGGGCTCACTGCTCGTTTGTTCTCTTTGTCTTCCACCCTTTGAGGCAGAAATGTAGAATGTAGGAATGTGCTTCACAGGAGCGTGTGTAAGTGTGTGTAAAAGACAAGGAGGCCACAGAAGAGGGTGGGGTCAGCCAAGCTTCAAGGCTGTGGACTTGACCTGGGCAACGAGATGCCCACTAAAGTATTCTAAGCAAAGGACTTGGTCCGTAATTGAGAAAGATCATTTCCACATAGTTGCACGGAAGATGGACTGCAATCACACATGGAGGCTGTTAAAAACGCAGGCAAAAGTGAGCATGGTCTGAATACCAGCAGTAACAATGGGAACTGAGAATAATGGGTGAACTCGAGATAATTCTGAGGGTGTATTTCCAGGGCAGGAGATAGGAGCTTGCAGTAATACAGGGAGAAGCGGGAAGCAGGTTAGAAAAGAAACAAAACAAAACAAAAAACCCTGAGATATCAGACAGGAGAATAAGATGACTACTATCACCTAATACTGACTGTAGCTCTACTCTGGCAAAGAGCATAGGGGAAAAAAGAGCAAGAATCAGATAAAGGGCATTGAAAGCCTCTGTAAGAAAATGTTAACACGCTTAAAATGTGCACATGGTGTGTGTGCAAGGAGGGAATACTCCACAGTGGCAGCTGTGGAAACCTTGGAACGTGGCCCCCCTGGACTTCCACACATCCACTGAGGGCAGCTCGCAGGAGAGGAGCAGGGGCTGAGAGTGCGTGCGGCAGTGGCAGGCCTGCGACTGACTGGCGATCTGCCTCTGGTCTGCACCTTCCCCTCCAGGGCACCAGAAGCTCAGCAGCTTTCTTCTTTTTGCCTTTGCTGCCCCCTGCTGAATGCTAGTAGATCAGTCTCACTCAAAAGAGGAACAAAGATGAAAAGTTTATCAACGTTTAAATGTAGAAAAGAGGTCCTTGTCCGCCTTCACAGCCCACAACCATAAATCACACATCCCGTCTTTCACTTTCAGAATCTACCCTTTGCTGCATAAAGCACCTGAGGCCAAAGAGCATTTCATTCCACAACAATCACACTGTTGTCTCTAAAATCTGACCAACATTAAGAACCTTTTATTATTAATTTAGATATTCATATGAAGCACACAAACATATCAACATTATGTTTTGTTCCCCTCAAATACAGAGTAACCTGAACAACCTAACAACTCATCAAGTAATAGTTTTTAGGAGACCCGATTTATATCAATTGCATTTGCTCTACCAACTATATTTAAAATGAGTGTTTCTCAAGTGCGTTAAAAATGCCCTCCTAAGGAAATCAACTAGATGGGGTTCCTACAATATCAACTTAGTTGGTAAAATGGTTATCGATATGGTTACGGTAAATCTATAGTAAATAGATTTACAGTATTACTAATCTATAGTAAAGCTTTTCCTATAGATGATAGAAATCTAAACTTTAATTCAACAACTTCCTGACAAATACAAATTCTAAATTCGGAGACAAATTAATCTGACTTCACTCTTTTGCTTTATAAGAACTGTGTTCTTGATCCTTCTCTGAAGGTCCACAGAAGAGGAAAGTTGATTAGAAATACAAGCCCATATCTAAAGTAGCAGAATTAAGTCAGAAGTTGGAAGCCTGACTTCTCCACTGCTGGCAGTGCCTTCTTAGTCACAAGCTGTTCGACCACCCGAAAGCCTGTTTCCTTATCTATACAATGTGGATTTGTTGAGAAAATTAAACAACAGCTATAAAAGCGGTGTGTACGGCCCGGTACACAGGAAGGGCCGATGCACGTTAGTTACATCTGAATGTCCTCTAACTGGTGACTTAGAGGCATATTTCTGTGACCAGTTAATTACAAACCTGAAATTTGTCCTTCGGAATGTTCCTCCGGGCTCCTTTTGCTAAAACCAAAGCCTCTTCTACTCTGTGGCTTGCTAGGAGATCCTGTATTTGTTTTTCCAAAGGTAATGGAACCAAGATGTAAACTCCTTTACTTGTGGCAACGATCACTCTTCCTGGGAAGAAATTGAGCATTGTCGGAAAGAGAGAAAACATACTGCCTGCAAAAAAGCACAACTGCTTCCCCAAACTGGATCATTACCTGATTTGTTGAACAATTTCCCCCGAGTTTTCTCAAAGGAATTCCTACAAAAATTATAAATTATAATGCTTTTCTTTTTCCCACACTGTCAACTGTCAGGAAAGGGCAAACTCTTACTATGACATTTCCAAAGAATAACATCTTGGGTTTTTTTTGCCTTTTTTTTTTTTAATTGAGAAATGCTGGTAAATGTAAAATCAGTGTAGTAAACACATGATACATAGCCCATTGAAGATGGAGAGTGCAATCGGGGAACATTATCAGTAAGAATACACACCATTTTTATAACATTCTTTTCCCTCCAAGTTAGTTTACATAAAATTAAAATGTTAATGTGATATTTTGAAGCATGAGATAATATTTCATCCTCATTTGCCAACCAGAAATACCTCCAAAGTCTTGCCATTAATATTTTCATCTCCCCACAGTCCTGCACGTTAACCTGGCCCACTGCCATTGTCATTTTACCTGTGAGCCCCTCCACAGGTAGTCTGTGGAAGAGTCAGAACTGCGGTCCTAGACGAGCTCCTGCTACTAAGCTTCCAAATTAAATTTGGTTCCCTTCTGCAGAAACTTTCAGCTAAGCACCACCTGTTTACAGGAAACAATCTAACTCTTTCTGTCTTCTGTAGCACAACTAAGGCAGTTTTTCTCATTCCCAAATGACATTCTGTCCCTCCTCTGCCTGGAGTCACTTTTCCCAGGAAGCCTCCCTGTGCTCCCACCCTGGGCGGGTTACATCCTCCTCCTCTGTGTGTCCACCACACCCTGAGCCCGCCTCTACCACTCAACAGGCACCGCACCCCAATACTGCTCTGTGTGTGACCCCCGCGCAGGCACCGGAGCCCCACTGGAATTAACCCACTCAATGGCAGGAACTCGGAGCCTTCTTATCTCCTGTAAGCATCTATAAGACAGCACTTGGCACAGCGAGGGTACTAAAATCCTTCGTTTGGTGAACTAAAATCCTTAAGTGGCAAATGCAACGCATACATCTAGATTCGTTCCTGGTTGGAAGAAAATATGATAAAAGCCATTCTTAGGTCAATTGGGGAAATCTGAATATTGGCAGGACAGGAGATGGTATCATAAATTAATGTGAATTTTTTTCAGGAGTGAAAATGGCATTGTGATTTTGTAGGAAAATGCCCTTATTCTTGGGAGATGTGTGTGAAAGAATTTTGGGATTAAGTATCATGATATCTTCCTCTTACTTTCAAATGGCTCAGCAAAATGGTAACAAGTATTGAATCTAGGTGAAAGGTTCCTGGTGGTTTACTTTGTCTCTCTTACCACTTTTCGGAATGCTTCCAAGTGTTCAAAATAAAACTGAGGAAAAGTAGAGTAAATCCTTCAAGTACCTCACCATACACACGAAATGAAATCCCTCCTGCCTTCACCTCCCCGATTACCCTGGTCTGCTGCAGCCTCAGGTCACGCTGCCCCTTCACACACACCATGCACTACGGTCACAGTGAACTGCTTGTGTGGCCTGAAGCCCACAGTACCGTCTTTAACGGATTCGCATACACCTTTCTCTGTACCAAAAGGTGCTTTCACACAATATCTGCTTGGCTGACTCCTACGCATCCTCAAAGGTTTGGCTAAAACAGCACCTGCTTCAGGAAGTCCTCCCTGCTATCTCTAGGAAATACTTTCTCCTCTGCTCTCACAATGGGCCTTATTCCATCGTGATCACGCTTTTATGCTGCCATAACTATTTGTTTAAATGTCTGTCTCCCCACTAACTGTGCAGCCCCTGAAGCACAGAGGCTGTACTGGAGTCATCTGTGTATCTTCTATGCCTAGCGCAAGGCCCAATTCCTAAATGATATTTACTGAAGAAATACCACAAAAGAGTTAAGGAAATTTCACTAAGACTTCTATGTGAATGAGTACCTTCAAAGTCCTGTAGGATGTGGCCCTCCTTAAAGGGCAGGGTCTGCTTCTGTTGCTGATCCAACATGCTGTGGACTGTGATGAATTCGTCATCGAGCGCTATGACGTATGGGAAGGACACAGCCGCCCCAATCACGTTCTCCGACCAGTGCACGGGGGCGCGCTGGGATATCCCTGCGACTGTGGCAAACATGCCTAGAAGTAAAAAGAAAGAGTTAGGTGGGCTTCCAAATAAGCATGGTGTCTTTTTCCTGTAGCTACGTCTAGATGCAGAACGTCCCCTGCCCACCAGCAATTTTCTTGTACGGTCTTGTATTTCAAGAAAGGAAAAATAATATAATATGTTGTATGTTTGAAGAGCCCTATACAGGAATTTATTTCTGTGAAGAGAACTACCTTACCCAGAATGTATATCTGATATTTACTTCCGATTCAAAATGAGGTTGTAATAATATTACCACAAACTTAGTAAAATAAAAAATAAAAAATAAAATAGGCCGGATGTGGTGGCTCAGGCCTGTTATCCCAACATGTTGGGAGACCAAGGAGGGCAGATGGTGCTTGAGCTCAGGAGTTGGAGACTAGCCTGGGCAACACGACAAAACCTCAGCCCTACAAAAAATATAAAAGTTAGCCAGGTGTGGTGGTGCACGTCTGTAGTCCCAGCTACTCGGGAGGCTAAGGTGAGAAGAACACTTGAGCCCTGAAGGTCAAGGCTGCAGTGAGCCATGATCATGCCACTGTACTCCAGCCTGGGCGACAGAGTGAGAGCCTGTCTAAAAATAAATAAAATAAAATAAAACAAAATAAAATAAAAATGAGGTTAAAAATACATTTCCATATAAGCCACATGACGATTTATAAAGCATGTGTCCTCATGAAAGCATGACGATTTATAAAGCATGTGAGGACAAAGTGACTTTCAAATAGGGTGCGATCCTGGGGATTCTGCTGAATTTCTGCTCAAAGAACATGCCCTAGATGGCACAACTCTCGTGGTCCCATGGACACCACCACCATCGCCCAGCCTCACCCTGGAGGTCAAACAGGGTCCCTGCATTTACCTGCTCACGGCTGAACATCGCCCAACCAGAGAACTATGCAGCACAGAGGCCCTGATGATTTTTAAAATAAAAGGGGCAAGGGCCTGGGGCAGTGGTGCTTGGCTATAATCCAAGCTACTTGGGAGGCTGACACAGGAAGATTGTTTGAGCCCAGAAGTTCAAAACCAGCCTGGGCAACATAGTGAGATCCCATCTCAAAAAGCACTGTCATAGGACAGTGCTTCAAACCACAGGTTTAAAGTCTGGTGGTTACTATGCCATGGACAGAATCTGTATATAGGTACGGTGTGAGAGGTGTTACAAGTGATCTTTCAATTTGCTTATAATTGTGCCAGTTACAAGCAGAACAAAACTTCAGAAGGTTGGTTCATTTAGCCTGATGCCCACGTAGCTGAGACACAGCGCATCATAAAGATGATCGACTATTATTTCCCATCAGTCCTAACACTACAACCAACCAAGGATGATAATGGAGTACGATCTTTTTTTTTTTTTTTTTTTTTTTTTTGAGACCGAGTCTCAGTC